>NW_018109599.1:0-2068 GCF_000183805.2 Loa loa | reverse complement strand
TATATATATATATATATATATATATATATATATATATATGTGTATTGCAATAACATTTGATTAATTAAGATAATAGATAATGAAAACACACATTCGATGATCTTTACATCCATCCAAATTATTCTCTTAGGTTTAACTATTTGTTTATGACTTTTTTTTGGACGTGATCTTTTTATTAATAATAGTTCTAAATTAATCGTTCTAAAAACTCTTTCTTATTCCTTTATTAGTATGTAAGAAGAAATGAAAGCATAAGAAGGATGGAAAATAAACTGGTAGTTTAGCAAGGTTCAGGAATATCACTGCAAAAATGATTGTGGAACATATCGGTTGTATTCGTTTAAATAATCTCTCATAATGCTGTCTAGAAAAAATTGCTGCAATTTTCATATGATTTCAAGTAATGATTGATGACAAAGAATAAACGAGCAGATCAGGAAAAGTTTGGAATTTTTTTACAAGAAATTCATAAATCGAAGTTACACAGCTTAAATTGCAAGATTTTAATTTCATAATCAGCTTTAGTGTTTTTTTCCTTTTTTTTATTTAGAAATGTCTATGATTCCAAAATAAAATTAATTTCAAACTGAAGAAGTCTCTGTAAGCAGCATGTATTCACGATAAAAGTGAATTAAATCAAAAATTTGAAATTTTTGAAAAATTGTGCGTTCAAAATGCAATTCATGGCGTTATTATTACTTTTTATATGAAAGTATTTAAAATTTCATTTGTCTTTTTCCTCTTTCGGATTTCCAAAATTTTTTTGAAGAAATTCGCTTCTCAGAAATTGTTCTAGTTATCTTTTCACTGAAATGAAAATCCAAACATTTCAAATACTTAAATTTCAATTATGAAAGTATTTTAAAAGAAACTATGTGCTATAAATGACATCTGACATAAGAATATGCATAATATAAAATATAATATGTGGTGAAAAATATAATATGCAATATGTAATATGAAATATAAAAAATCCTATTATTGTTAAAAATCAGATGACTTCTCACTTTTTTACATACTGTGAATTGAGTGATTTATTGTGAAACGTTAGGCGCCACATGAAAGAAAAGAAAAGAATGATATCTAATTAGGTTTTATTTGATTCGGTTATATCAAAGATAGGAGTAAAACCTAATCTAATTAGGTTTTATTTGATTTGATTATATATTAAAGATAGGAGTGATATCTAATTAAGTTTTATTTAATTATATTTGATTACATTAATATACTCGGAAATTTCATTAAATACAATTTGTTTTATTTTTTTTGTTTGTAAATTATATATACATTTACATTGTACATTGCTGGTAAAAATAAGCAAATAATTTTAAAAAAAATTATATAAAAAAAAGGTTTTATAAAAAATTCAACTTTTTCAAATCATCCATTTTATGTACCTTTTTTAAAAGGACAAAAAGGATCATATAATGCATCACAACATTGTATGTAATTTTGCATACTGTGAAATAATGAAATTATTGTAAAGACATTGTGCGCCACATATTTGTGATAACATCAAAAAGAGTAAAATTATAATCTAAAAATAGGTTGAAATTTAGAGAAGAAGCAGAATTATTTGAAATTTGGTTGCAAATATCATCTGAAACAATTTTGATTGATAACATTACTGTATACTTCCTAAATGTGTTATGAAGGATAAATTTTGATGAACGAGAAATTTGTCAGAAATGTTTGACAAAAAGGAATGATTCATTAAATCAACAATACTACCATATTTTTTCACTGACTCTTAGTTTAATTTTTGCTTCAAAAAGACGCGTCAAAGCTTATTTCCAATGATTGTCTTCCTTTTTGATACATAAAATTGTATTTATTAAAGTGCAAATGAGATATGTTAGCATTTTGCTTTTAATTAATTAATTTATTTTATTTTGTTATAATAAATATTATTATTACTATTATTATTATTACTGATATTAACATTAATAATAATAATAATAATAATAATAATAATAATAATAATAATAATAATAATAATAATAATAATAATAATAATAATAATAATAATAATAATAATAATAATAATAATAATAATAATAATAATAAT
>NW_018109598.1:0-2069 GCF_000183805.2 Loa loa | reverse complement strand
CTCCAAAATGAACAATCGTCCATCCTCCACTGTGCCACAATTCATCAATATTGCTGCAATCATTGTGTAGAAATAATTATGCAAATTTATTTCCTCCCTAACAGAAAGAAACCATCGCACGAAATTTGAAAAATTATAAAATAAAAGCTCTCGAGATGATTCATCACTGAGCATTAAATAATACTAATAAATCAGTTCTGTAAGAAATGAACATACATTCGTTTACTTTTGTTGTCGCTATTAATCGACCATCTTCCCATAACTCATCAGCTTTATAATCTGTGGTAATCTCCGCAGCTAAAATTAATGCCACGACAAATCTGATAAAAGTTATTGGACGAATAGGAGGGAACCCTTGAGATTTTGAATGGTTATTACTATCATCTTACTATCACCTTATGGTTATTACTATCATTACTATCATCTTAGAAAACACAATTTCTTATTGTCATGGGCTGATAAGCCGGAAAAAAAAATCGTCTAAACTTATCAGCCCATAACAATAAGGAATTGTATTTTCTACTTTTCAGATTTTTCCCATTAAAAATGCTAAAGTAATAAAGTAATTCTTGTTTTATCTACTGCAAAAGTAAAGTCAGTGGTACTCGAATTGGTGAAATTACCGTCTAATGCGGCCTTACGAGAAATCCCAAATAAAATAACTGGAATGACGCAAAATGGAATATATACATAGCTAATTTATATTGGTTATCAAACTAAGTGATAAAAAAAGTGAGATGCATACCTACTGCTCCAACTCCCATAGCTGCTGCTTGCATAGGTACTGGTTGCATAGGCGCTGCTCCCATTGGTGCTCCTGGGTTTTGGTTGGCAGCTTGGCAATAAATGATAAAAGCAATATGTACTATCAACTTTGCCATATTTAAAATCGTTTGTATAATAATTTCGATGTTCTCTAAAGACAAATTTTGCTTTGTTGAAAAATAGCACCCATTTTAAAAAGAATCTTAATTAAACGCTTAATGACATTTTCTAAAGGATTGGAAATGAAAAATGTGCAGGAAGTGGAAATTTAGAAAATTCAACATTTTATTAACGGACTTTTATTTCTTTTTACGGTTAATAGATTTTCAAGCTCTAATCAATTTTCAGAAATCGTTTCAATCAAAACCTGCCACACTTATCTTCTGGAAATACCGCAGATCTATTTTATGACATTCAGAAAAATAACAACTGCAAAAGACTTCGAAAAATTAACATTTAAATCATCTTTTATTATTGAATTCGACCTCTCACTTCACATGACACAATAATGATCTGGTAAATGTCATCTGGCAAGTTACCGGCGTGTTACCAGGATAAGTAGTCGGCATGTTAATCTTATAATTCATTATAATACGGTGAATTTATTCTTGAACAGTATATCATTTAGATGAACATGTTCTGAAGCAATGCCGAGAAGATCGACATTAACGCACAAAATCTTCATTGGTAAACACAATATCTAAGAATATTTTTTAAAGACTGAAAGAGCAATGCGGAATCATTAACGGTTGAAAACCTGACAACAGCGCTTTTTATACTTCCGCAGCGGAATCTTGGTGTACATCCTTCACGATATTAGTGGATCAGTGCTCTATTTTTCGCATTTTTCGAGTGCAACAGAAGAAGAACTGACTGGGGTAAACAGTGATAACGGGGTTTTGAATATCCAGTTTTACTTTCCAACGATAACAATGTATTGTCAATCTTTTGTACAATTTAGCTGTGCTCACTATATCTGTTATTTTTAAATGTTTGAAACCAAATTTTGTTTTGCTCTGAAATTTTTATGCTTCAAAATTTTAATATTATGATAATTTCTATAATAATATTGATAAATGCATTTGTTGAATCTCTAGATGGCGCAAATGTCCGTCTTGATAAATTAATAAATGCAAATGTGGATTTATTGATTTTTTAGGTCGAAAAAATGAGAAGTGAACAATTTGCAAACGTACATTTATTGATTCGTCAGATAGCACATGTATATTTATGGTTGCTTATTGATGGCAAATGTCCGTTTGTTCCTTTCGAAGCTGTGCTAATTTGTGTTAATGACAAGCTGG
>NW_018109597.1:0-2071 GCF_000183805.2 Loa loa | reverse complement strand
TTATTTTTTAATCAATTAGCATTATTGCTGCTATTTTTATCAATTAGTTAACATTAGCAGTACCTGAAATAATTGATTTCACTTCAACAAAATTATTATCAATTTTATGATATTATCATTATTGTGCTTACTCTTCATTACTACTACTTGTTACGTTTACTTTACGCAGTAACTATTTCATATAATTAAATTACTTGTATATCACTAATACAAGTATAGTATTATACAAGTACTATCGTTCCTTAGCTTATTTCATCAATTGGCATTGCTCTTATTTTTATCAGTTAGCAGCATTTCTTCAACTACTAATTCTGATTAATCAATCATCAATTTTATGATATTAACTTCTGATTTATTATCAATTAGCTAACTTCTGATTTATTAACTTCAATTACTTCTGAGTAATCAATTACCAATTAGTTCTGATTTATCGGTTATCGATTAGCTCACTCCTGATTTATCGATTACCACTTATATACTTCTGATTAATCAATTACCAATTACTTACGTCTGATTTGTTAAATATCAATTACTTACTTCTGCTTTATTAATTATCAAATAAATACTTAATACTTACTTCATACTTTATAAATACTTACTATTATTACTTCCTCATTCCTATCATCATAAACTTCGTAGAACATTAAAACTTCTTTGCGTAATTTCATTTCAAAATTTGATGCACGTAATCGAAATGCAACAGTCGCAATTTGATATTAGACATCGCTGCAAGTGTTGGCTTAAGTAATTTTACTTATAGCATTGGGTTCATTTGTTACACTTAACTTTTAATATTAGCTATCAAGCTTGGCTCATTAAAATCTATCTTCATGTTTTTTATGTTTTACATTTGCTTTTAAATAATATTTGTTTTACGTTTTTCCTAAGTATATTTTTAAATAATACGTGTAATGAATGTTTTTTACGTTTTTGTCGAAAATTTTATTTATTTCCTAAGACCACAAATTTTTCAATAAATTGCAACATTTTCGAAATCGTGACGTGTATTTTCAAATGATAAATCTATTTTCGTCTATTGCGTGTTTATTGTTTGTTTGGTTTATTTTTGATTAGATATTCTGATATATGATCAGATATTTGTAATAAATCTGTTTTGCAGTACATAAGAAATGGTTAGGAGAATTTAAACATTAAGAGATAAAATGGGAATGAAAAGTTTGAACGTGATCTCATGGCACTATCAGACACCTGAAAGGAGAGCTTTGAAAAGGAATCGACTAGGACCACCGGATGTTTATCCGCAGGATGTTAGTTAATTTTTGGCTCTTTTTTTTGCCTTTTTACTCTTGAAATACTCGTTCCTATGAATCGATATTAGAGTTGAAAAATCGAAATGAAGTCTTGCTACATCTCAAACTTTATCGTAATGCATGAAACAGTAATGGACCAATGCTAGTCCATTGCTGTAGGCGCAAACTTTCTAGTGTATATAAATCACAAGCTAGTTGTTGAAATCATTTGTCATATCTATCCTACAAAAGTTCAGTTTTTGACTACCTGGTTACTGTTGCCATTGCGCATCTGTCTCTTATTAATTTATCAATATTTTCAGGCAAAACAGGAGGAGGATAACTTGGGGGCGGATCGTTTGAAGAAGGGTTATCAAGTTGCGGTAACATCGTATGAGCACGAATCTATTGTTTATAACGTCAAGGTATTATTTCTTAGCAGTTCATTTGCTACTGTATTAGTTCTTAGGTTAAACTGCAATTAATCTTACAAGAACCAATTGATGGATTTGTATTATGAATCTGAGTTGTATGGCTATAATCCCATATATACTCGTGGCATCAACCGGCGATATAATCTTTTTAATCATCCACAAATATCGTTAGTATTAAGAAAGGTAATGTAGGAGTGTGTTTTAGATGCCACGATTGGATCGTTTGGATGATACGATGTTACGCGGAGCCCAGTTAGTAATGCAAATAATGGCCAAGAAAATGGAACTAAATGCAAATCTTGATAAAGAAAGAAAGCGTGCCGGTAGTGCTATTACCAAAGAAAATATTGGAAGCGGAGGAAACGGCGTGGGAGTTGGCCCGCAAAT
>NW_018109596.1:0-2071 GCF_000183805.2 Loa loa | reverse complement strand
AGCATATTTTTTGATAAATATTAAAAATACATGAAGTCAGATGAAACTTTAAAATGAAACTTTTCAAACTTTAAAATTCAAACTTTAAAATCAAACTTTAAAATGTTTGAAGAATTAACATAGTTTTAATGAGAAAATGACTTCAAAACCATTAACAAATACGAATAAATTAAATTAAATTTAAAAAAGAAGAAGCAATTAAAGCAAATAAACAATGTCAAACCCATCCCAATTCTTAAATAATTCTTCGTTGCTATTTATATTTACGACAATCGGTTCATGCATTTGCGTCATTTACGTCATTTATTTGTATCTACGACAATAGTCCATGCATTTACGTCATTTATTTGTATCTACGACAATAGTCCATGCATTTGCATCATTTACGTCATTTATTTGGATCTATGACAATAGTCCATGCATTTGCGTCATTTACGTCATTTATTTGTGATCTACGACAATAGTCCATGCATTTGCGTCATTTACGTCATTTGCGTCATTCACTGAATCGTCATTCATCGTCAAATTCATTGAATACTAAATAACTTTGCGTAATTTTTTCAAACGTTCGTTATTTCTAGAATTGAGATATTTATTGTGATAAAAATTGAAATATTCATCATCTAACCATAATTATTATAGCATTCGTCCTATTTCAGAAATCGTTAAGACATTCTTATTCGTTATCGGAATTAATGTTATTCCTATCAAATACATTTTGTTGATGAATAATTACCGTAATTAACTTTTTCTTTGGCATTATTCTATTTTAGCATGATCTATTAGCTAAGAAACAATCAAGTTTGACACTTATTTCTCATCTCGTTTATTCGATTAAACAATAACGCAAATTGACGTACTTTCCTATTTCGTCATGTAAATTCATTGACTACATCCTATGCTACATTTATACCGTATCCAACAGTAAATTTGACATCGTTGACAATTACAATAGCTAATTTTACTTCATCCTAGGATTCATGATTATCACATTAGGTTCCAAAGATCGTACATACTTTCTAATAAGCTTTACCAAAAAAATTCTATGTAAAATTCATTTCACCATAAATATAATAATTCGAGATGTTGCATACTGATGCATGCATTAAGCTTTAATTAACTCATTTTATGGCTATCCAGTCTGGTGACAAATGTGTGGTGTCCATTGAAAAAAAAAAAAAAAAAACTGTTGCAGTTAAAGGACAAGCATGACAATGACCAATATACTTATTTGAGTAATAAATATTTGGCAGAGTTTTGCATTAATCTTTTGATACAAAATAAGTTACATTTTCGATATATTAATTCAAATTTAATTTTAATTGCAGTATTCTTCAGTTCAAATTGTTTATGATATTATTCCTTCTATTTACAATCCTTTGTATATTTTGAGAAAGAGAAATTTCATAATTACTTATATAACATTTCATTATCATTTATCATCCAAATATTATGATCATATCACATTGTCACATTTAATTATTGATGAAAAATTTGGAATTAGAAAATCATTGATGTCAAAAAATCGTTTAAAATCATTTGTATCAAAAACAATTTAATATCAATATTGGATTGATAATGATTATAGTTTGTTTTTGTTAATGTAAAAGTTAACTAACATACCTTTGACATGACGATGAACTTAATTGTGGGATTATCATACCGTTTATTGGACTTTTTATTTCAAGTGGATGGAATGATCTATGTACTGAAATCATCCATATCCTTTTTCTTCAATTCTTTTTTTTTTTCTTTGTGAGCACTGGATCTCCATCCTCATCTGTTCCGCCTGAAATTTCAATTAATTCATTACTAAAATTCTTGTTCTTTACATATTCAAACAAGGATATACATATTAGAATTCAGACATACATATTAGATATACATATTAGAATTCACTAGAATTCATTCAAGTATTCTAATATGCACAATGTGTCCGTTCGAAGTAGTTCAATTAAATTTAAAATTTTGAAAATCCAAAAAGTTTACCTGTTCGTTGATGTGATACTGGATGATATTATGGCTGTTCGTTGATGTGATACTGGATGATATTATGGCTGTTCGTTGATGT
>NW_018109595.1:0-2072 GCF_000183805.2 Loa loa | reverse complement strand
TTAAATCACGGATCTCTACCAGAAATTTGAAATCGTATGTCGAATCAAACAAATATTACTCCAATCTCTACCAAAAATTCGAAATCATGTGACGAATTAAGCAAATATTAGGTGTTTGTATGGATAACTTCTTGTTTACACAGTGTTCACCTTTGTGCATCTTCATTGCATTAATTCCGACTTGAAATCAAATAGACGAATTTTTGATTAATCATTGCATAGCTTTGTCAGTTCCTTGAAAACATCTTTAAATAATCATTTCTCCCAAAACATTTTATCTGACATAACGATGTGCAGGTTTTAATTAATAGTAGATCCATGACCGCATCTACTATTAATTAAAACCTGCACATCGCTGGCATTGTTTTTGTTTTTTGGATGAACGGAATAATATTCAACGTAATCATCTCTCGTGAAGTTTGCTATCTGTGGGAAATGGTGGCAGATATAGTTCGTAGCATTTAATGCGTCAGACTCAAATAATCTTCCTCATTTTTTAACATATTGTTGATGTCAAGATTGTACAAAGCATTAATAATGACGATTAGAATGATTTTAAAAATAAGTGTCCTTATCATTCGTACTGAATTCTTCTTATACATTAGGCCGAAAAATCGATTGATAAAGTAATGAAATCTCATCAGATTACAATGATAACTCTAGGTGATCATTCAGATGGAATGTTTTGAGAGAAAAAGATTGTCTGAATAGGTGCCTTCAAGTAATTCACAGAATTATACTACAATTAATCAGGACTTTGTCAAGTTTATCGAAATCGAAATTTGTACAAACGGGTTTAGAGTTAGATTCATCATTGTTGATGGATATTGTTACCCATTGAAGGGTAACATGCAAAAAATGACAGAGCGGATAACCACCATTAATTGGCAATGTCTACCACCAATGGAAACAGTCAAACATTCAACAACTAAACCAAGCATTCATTTTCTTATTGATATAAAACAAACAAACCATGCAGGTAGAAGACTTGCAAATAATCTTCATCAGTCTCTTTTGATATACCGACGATGTCAATGCTAAACAGGTTGCGAGTCAATGATTATCAGAAAGATAAAGGGACGATGTATTATGTGTACTTTCTTGTGTAATTTTAATTTGTTCAGTCCGCACTTTCTGAAAATCATATGTTATGCTGGTGGTGGAGATAGATTAGGTGACATTTGAACTATTTTAAATCACCAAATCGTTGTATGAATCAGATGAATCATTTATTCGTAATTATTCCATCTAAAATTATTTTTCTCAATAGCATTGAAGGGAAAACAGAAGTAAAGAAATTCTCCATATATTTTCATATGTTGTCTTCTTTTCATATATTTTCTGATTATCAATTCATCCATCATTTCCGTCTATCATCAACACTTCAAGA
The DNA here is from genome assembly GCF_000183805.2 of Loa loa. Taxonomy (NCBI): domain Eukaryota; kingdom Metazoa; phylum Nematoda; class Chromadorea; order Rhabditida; family Onchocercidae; genus Loa; species Loa loa. The sequence goes on along the minus strand of NW_018109595.1, from coordinate 682 downwards.
CTTGGAGGAAAAATCTGCACCATGTTGAATATTCATGCATACTTACTTAATGGCACTTTGATTGTACAGTATGCGGTCAAATATAGCGTTCATATCTGCTCGTTTATTTTTCGGAACTTGTCATTGTAAAACGGCGACATTCAAAGATGTATACATTAATGCACCATGTATCATTTGATGCAAAATTTTGAGGAGTGCTTATGACCAATCAAAAATTGAGCAAATAACAAGTATATAAATTGCACTTAAACCGAAACGATCTAATATCTCCATAACTTTTAATCAGGCCTGATTGATTAATAACTAATAAACTTTTTGGTAAAACAATGAAGATCCTAAACAGATTCAGTCGACCGCCCTCAATTTTCAAAATATTCCTTTCGAATGTGACAATTATTTTCTCTAAAGTTGATTTAACCGCTGTGACTGAATGTGCACGTTGAGAATCACACATTTACTATTATAAGTGAAAGTTCCACTCTCAACGCCATATATCGTTAATTGCCTATCCATATTTATTTACGAATCTTTTGAGTACAGTCGAAGCGAATAAAATATGTCACACTTTCTTTTCTACATATTTTTATTCCGATCGTAGTTTTCTTACCTTACTTTTAATTGAATTCGCACAAAATCGATGGCGCAATAATGTAACATTTACAAATTTTAATGGTAATTCCAG
>NW_018109594.1:0-2073 GCF_000183805.2 Loa loa | reverse complement strand
CTACTACTACTACTACTACTACTACTACTACTACTACTACTACTACTACTACTACTACTACTACTACTACTACTACTACTACTACTACTACTACTACTACTACCTATTACTACTACTACTACTACTACTGCTACTACTACCTATTACTACTACTACTACTACTACTGCTACTACTACTACTATTACTACTACTACAACAACAACAACAATTACTACTACTACTACTACTGCTACTACTACTACTATAACAACAACAGCTACAACAACAACAACAACTACTACTACTACTACTACTATTACTACTACTATTATTACTACTACTACTACTACAACAACAACAACTACTACTATAAGAGCAAAAGAACAGGAATACAATTTATTATCTTTATTATACTAATATAGACGATAATTATATATGCACATAATTAATTACTTAATATTGAACTGATAAAAAAGAATTTTTAATTAAAGAAAAAATTCTGCAATATTTTCAATTATTAGTGCCAAAATGAACAAAAAAAAACTTTAAAATTTATTTTGTTAAATAATAAAATTTAATTCTTTAATTATATATGATTAGAAAATAAATGAATGTCAAATGTGTATTAAACGTGAAAAACTTTGTTACTTAATTAATCTGTAATTAGTAATCAATCTAGAAATTAATGCATATGCATAAAAATACATTAATTAATATGCAAAAAATTAATTATTAATATATAAAAATTTGAAAAATTTATATGCTAAAAATATAAAAAATTTCAATAATTTAATCATATAATAAAAAGTTAAATATATATTAAAATATTTACAATATGCAAAAAAGAAAAAAATGAATTATGCTAATTAACAATTTTGCTAATTAACCATTAACGTATTTACTTGAATTAAAGCAAAATTAATTGAAAGGAAAAAACAAAAACTTACTTTAACTGTAGGACTTTTTAATGGTTTACAAAGATCAGGTATGTAATCAAATGAGACAGTATAAAATTGTCCTTTATTGACGTATGTCATCCGATCATCTTCTTTACGAACAGATGTTGATATTGGTGCTTCTAAGACATATTGAAAACCCAAACTATTCTCTCTGTAATAAATTATAATAAAAAGTTTTAAAATAGAAAAATATATATATATTCATGATAATATATTTTATTCAACAATAATAGGATTAAAAAAAAAAAAAAGAAAGAAAACTATAATAGACATTAATTAATATATTTTAATTAATTTAAATTAATAATCATGATAATATACTTATTCAACAATAATAGGATTAAAAAAAGACGCTATAATAGATATTAATTAATATATTTTAATTATTTATTTTAATTAATTTAAATTAATAAATTTCAACAATAATAGGATTAAAGAAAAAAGAAAGAGCTGTAATAGACATTAATTAATATATTTAAATTAATTTAAATTAATAAATTTTTTCAATTTAAATTAAAAATTTTTTAATTTAAATTAAAAATTAATTTAAATTAATAAATTTTTATTTAATAATTTATTATGGAAAAATAAATAAATTATTTCTTTCTTTTAATTTGAAATATATTGATGAATTTTTTTCTTTTAAAAATATTATTTCGTTTCATTTTCCTTTGATATTCCAAAATTTCATGTATTTTTCCTTTTTATTTTGATATTTCCTTTTTTTCATTTTTGCTAAAAATAATTGAAAATTATTAATTTATAAGTAATGTTCGATAAGATTGGATAATTTGCATAAATGCCAAATAGCATTTTGAGAAATTTGTGAAAATTTTTAAGAACTAGTTTAGTTGACGAATAATTTTTGTTACTTATCATAAAATTCATCATTTTTTCTTTTCTCTTTTTTTTTTTTGATCGATTGATAAATTGAAATAAGAAATGGTAAAATTCTTTCCGTCCTAATATTTCGTTTTTCTTTTTTTTTTTTTTAAATTGTATTAATAAGAATTGTCACATATTGTGATTAATTTGGTTCTACTGTAAATGATTCCAATTATGTGTATGCATTATTATGGTAATAAAAAGTATATATTATCGGTTAATTAGTTCTACTGTAAATGAGTTCAGTTA
>NW_018109593.1:0-2074 GCF_000183805.2 Loa loa | reverse complement strand
ATTTCTCAGTTTATCAATTATCCAAATTATCAAACTGAAAAAAACTTTAAAAAAGTTGTGTTAGCCTTAGCAAATTGAAAATGATCAACAGCAGTAGCTGCATAAAACACATTGATCAGAGGTAGCGACTTTTTTCATTTGCAGAAGAAATTTGTTCTAAAACAGTTATTCCTTTCAAGAGGCGAAATGAAAGTATCTATATGATTTCAGCAAGAAGAATATAGTGAAGAACATCTTGAAAATGAAGATCATGATGAATATCAGGACGAATCTGACGACGAATTCGACGACGAATTCGATGAAGAATTCGACGAAGAATTCGACGACGAATTCGACGAAGAATTTGATGAAAAGAATGAAGATCAACATGATATTGATGGAGACAATGATAATGACAAAGAGAGTGAAGATGAAGATGGAACTGATGAAAACATTGAAGAGGGAGACAAGAATCACGATGAAAGTGAAGAATATGGATATACGGCTAAAGGGGAATTCATTGAAACTGATGGCAAGCAAGTCGTTTCGATCTTTCACTAATTTGAAATCCTGGAAAATTTGCAAGCAATCTTAGTTCTTACCCATAAACAGCCTCTACTTTCCCGTGGTATAAGTGAAGCTCTTTACAGGCCTTCGTATCCACTTTACAGCATTGTTCGGTACTTGAAATATTTTTTGCTAAAAAATTTTTTTTCGGATTCCCCTGAATAATTCATGGCTTCCCTTCATTTGATGATCCTAAACGATTTCCATTATTGATGTTTTCATTTTATTCTATTCCATTTCAACCTGTTGTAGAGAGAAAAAATGCGTCACTCACGTAGATTGCTATGACCAACGTGAACCACAGCAATGGTGCATATTGAAAGAGGACCAGTCATGGACGTAAGCTTATTTCGATCATTTTAAGTAAAATACTGGGTTTCGATACATCGGAATTTCTGAAAGCTGTTTTTTCTTTCAGAAATTTTTTGCAGAACTGAGAACTTCTCGTTTTAGTGACAAAGGTTGTTTCTGCGACGAAAAAAAGCTTTCGTGCGTTATTGAACGCAAAAGCGCTGGCAAGTTGCAATACGCTTATTGTGCTCCTCAGCAAGGCTGGAATTGTTTATACGATTAATGACATGCGATATCAATTTTCCAATATTTTAATTCCTTCTAATAGCCAACAATTAACAGTATCTGTTGCGTACTGTAATTTTTATTAAATACAATCTGCTAAATCAAACAGCTTGCAAACATACACAAAAAGCGATAAGGGCGATAATTCGATAGAAATAAACCAGTGATCAGCTCTCTTATTAACTGATATCAATAGATAACGTTAAAGGAAGGCTTAGTTGCACCCATTAATCAGTGCCCAACAAATAAAACAATTGACTTACTTATGTCAATAACATTAACCATTCCTTCTCGCTCGTAACTTTTCATCCTCTTCATTTTTCTTTTTTTTTCGTTTCAATTTTCGCTTGCTTGAAAATTGACAGTCCGTTAAGTATGCAAGAGATCATTAAATTTTGAGAATAAATGAGAACATTAAGTTTCTAGTATGAATCAGATCATTAAGATTCAATATAAGCTTCATAGGAAATATCGGAGAATAAAAAGCGACAGGAATATTTTAATGAGAACAGTATTGTAAAATGAAAAAGCTAATACTCGGTAAAGGATCTGTTTTGTGATAGGCGTGACAAACAATTAAATTCGAGATTATTTCATTTATAGAAGGCTTCTTTCATTTTTGCGCTGCAAATATACCTACTCCTCTGATTGTGGTCCTGCAAATATGTGGTACCTGAACAAAACGTCATACCTAAACAAATTTGAAGTAAGCGATAAGCACCAATAAATCAGCTGGAACTATTGGGCTCGAATTGATGCTGTTAAACAATAAGCTAAAACCCGAGGTCTGAGTAATGATTCAATGACAGTCAACAACTTCATAGCCAAAGGCTTCTACCATCCCTAAATTTTAGCCATTATTTGATCCATTTTCAATATTTCCATTGTTTAAAAGGCTTCAAAAATATTCCCAGTTTTCCAGCTGGAATTAACTGATTTGATTGATGCAACT
>NW_018109592.1:0-2074 GCF_000183805.2 Loa loa | reverse complement strand
TATATATATATATATATATATATATATATATATATATATATATATATATATATATATATATATATATATATATATATATATAGCAGTGATAAGAATTATCAGACTGATGAGAATTTGTAACAATATCCGCTTTACGCATCCTAACGATGCATTATGTTGACGAAACTAATTAAATGATCATTAAAGATAATGATGACAATATAATAATCCCAATCATCCTTTTACCTCCTTTCAATCATTGGGTAGGGCATAATTTTCAAAGTTGTATCTATTGGTAATAATGGATAAAAGATGGCAACCTTTCAACGAATTCTTCCAATAAATGGCTAATATCAATATCCCAGTTTTTCTGCAAATCTCTTATGGGTTGCAACAGGAAAGCATATCGTGTACTTAAGTCATCATCTTCGGCCATTGTCCACGCTCTGAAAAGGTAAATTAACTCATGTCTGGGTAAAGAGTTTAAACTTCTTTTAAACACAAAGTGGTTTAAACCACTCAATTTACCCACACTTTAGAGCAATTAAATATTCCCAAAGAAAGCCAAGAAAGAAGACCAGCCCAAACCTACCACCCAAGAAACGCAACTTATCCGTGGAGTTAAGCGGTCGAGAAAGTTCAAATGACCGTCTCCCGCGTACGTGGGAATGCGTAGGCCGCGAAATACCAACTAGGGACTAGGGTTGGGGTCAGGCTTGGAGGATTTGGTTTTTACTTAGGAGTCTCATTAAGATTGGTTTTTCTTGTCAGTTCTGCTTATAGATAAGAGTAAGTTCGGAGATTACATATAAGTAATTTTTTTAAACAGTTAGAAATTAGTAAAATTATGGCGAGAGCAAGGGTTAGTATGAGAATTTCAGAGCCAAGAAACGGTATATTTTCCTGTTTTACGTAAGTTTTTACGTGAAACATTTACAAGTAATTGTGGTTTAATTTAATTTTTCTTACAAAAATTTGCAAGCATCAAAAAATGCGTGTTGCACATTTCACTTATTATTTAGTCATTCCATTTCTCTTATCATTTATAGCTTTCATTTTATTGTTGCAAAGAAAATAAATTTCAAATGGATTGTGCTTTGCTAAGCGATATTGTACTGTGTTTGTTCATATCATGGCATGAAAGGTTAGAGGTCAGGGTTTATTAAATGATGTTATGTCTCATTTACATTGTTATCTGCTTAGCTATGCGAATTTCTGCTATATGTTTCGATGAAATTTTCGAAAATGAAAATTAATAGTAGAAATAATGAAGAATGGTTGTACATGTTTTCCTTATTTCTACATTATAACTTTCATGCTTTCATTGTATCTACCATGTTTACACATGACTTCTATTATGTTCAACTTCTCTTTAATCGGTCATTTTTATGCTGTCATCTCATAATTCCCTTCATCAGTTCCCTTTGTCATTCTTACCATATATTTGATTTTGTGTAGCATTGAATGAGCAGTTGAATTTGTACAGATGGAAGGAAGTAATTATTTAAATCTTTAAGCCGTTCAGAATATTTATACGTTCTTACTTGTACCATGCAATAAGGAAATAAAGCGGATTAATTTAGATGATATACTGATGATTTGTTAACGTGGTTTTAGCATTTATGGTATGACGCGAGAATGCATTGTAATATTTGTGATTATGATCATGGATCCCGAATAGATTAAAGCATGATTGCAATTTGCAGAAAAGTACCGCTAATGTATTATGGAAGTGAAGATGATTCGGTGAACGATGTGATAAAGGAAGTTGTCGATATGCTCTGTACTGTGATAAGTAACGGTTCTTTGGGGATTGATAACGTGATAACAACGAGTAACGATAAGGATGTAAAGGTTAGGAACAGATTTTGCTAGGATAGTAGGATCTATCAATTATTATTATTATTATTATTAGTATTATTATTATTATTATTATTATTAATATTACTATTATTATTACAGCCAATTATCAAGTTGCATGTATTCCATATTTTTAATCTGTTTTTTTTTTTGAAATCAATCTCTTTGAAAGAATGATTGATAAGATTACTACTACTACTAGTGCTACTACCAGTGTTACTACTAGTACTACTGC
>NW_018109591.1:0-2075 GCF_000183805.2 Loa loa | reverse complement strand
GGAAAAGATGCTTTTTTTGTTTTTCGTTTTCTATATAAATTTCAAACAGATTCTAATAGTGTTGATAAAAATTGTCAAAGTTATTAAAAAGTTTACCTTAGCATATTTGTTTTGTGGCATAAATGATCAGGAAACAGAAAAAACAAAACAAATGATTATTTCTTAAACCATCTGAAAGAAAAGGAACATACAAAAAGTTCGCAGCAAGTTCTTCTAGATTAGTTTATTCATTTTAGTTGACAGTTGACCTATTTATCAATAATTTGATCTCTATAAATTTGGAAGCTGTAGGAAGTGTTTTAAAATTTAGCGGTAAATAATTATCAGGTGAAGATATTCTGCAACACTTCTGGGATGTTTGCAGTTAAACTTTACAACTGAGGATTCATACTTCGATTTGCTGAGAAAAGTAGTCACGTGGTCCCAGGAAAAGGATTTTTTGCGCATGAAGAAATTATTTGATAAAAATGAGTTCGAAGTAAGTCCAGCTGTTGTCAATGCATTCTATTCACCGGAAAAAAATGCCTTAAGTAAGCCAATGCTTAATTAATTAGCTTTTATAATTCCTAATGAAAATGGGCAATTTTTATCTTTAACTATTCTTTTTCAAAGCATCTTTCAAATCCGGTTTTGTTTGATGAAAAAGATATAATTATTAATTTGAATTATTGAATTTTTTTAATTGAATATTTGTGATGTGCAGCCAATTATCGTCACTAATTAATAATTCTTGTTGAAAATATTTCGAGAAATTTTCTAAAACATTTTTTTCAAAATCGGCATTGTGTGTTTTAGCATTTCCTGCAGGAATTCTCAGGCCGCCATTCTTTCATGGTGCATATCCAAAGTTTGTTTATTTTCTTTTTCTTTTTTTTTTTTAATTTTTCTGCAAACACAAAACTCTTTTCCACTTACTAGATTGTTTTTCATATATTATTTTCGTTCAAATATTTCAGTTTTTTAAATTTGTAGAAGTTCGAGCAATTTCTTATCCCTAACTTGATGAGTATGAATTTCGGTATTTTTGACATTTGTAACTTATCGAACCAATTACTTAAATTATCCTTTCCAGAATGGTAAATTATGGTGCAATCGGTGCAGTAATAGGACATGAAGTTACGCATGGATTCGATGACCGAGGTGTTATGATCAGAATCTAATTACCTCTTTTCCCTTTTTTGCTTTCATATTTCCTGATAATATTAGATTTATTTTTTGATCTTCGATTTTCAAGTTTAAAGTGAGGTACGCTGAAATTATTATCAAATGATTGTGTCTATCATTTTTTCTATTTAAAACTATTTAGGAAGTCAATTTGATAAAGAAGGTAATCTACTAAACTGGTGGAATGCGGATTCATATAATAGATTTGCTGAACGGAAAGAATGTATAATTAATCAGTACAGTTCATATGTGGTACCAAACACGGATTATAAGGTAAAGTGGGGAATCATTTTATGAAGTAACTGTGTTACTGAAATACTTTTATTCTGACGTACTTGGCGTATATATATACACACGTTTACTCGTACGACTGATTCTAGTTTCGTTTTTTCATACAGTAACTCTTTAGTATCTTCTTGTTAATTCCATCAATTTATGAATACCTCATATAATTAGTGAGCATAATGGTTTAAAACAATTGAGATAAAAAGTATTTGTGGTTCTTCTCACAAATCATCGTGGTATAAGGATAGCGAAAATTATTAGATCATATTTTCATCTAATTATTTTGTATCGTTTAATTACAACTTCTTCACTTTAGGTTAATGGTAAACTTACGCAAGGTGAAAATATAGCTGACAATGGTGGCGTTAAAGAAGCTTACAGGGTACGTCTTAGACATTCATAATTGTGAGAAACGAAAAAAAAAATTAATTCAATCAATAATAGTGATTGATAAATGCATTAATTTTATAGCTGTGACAAACAGAATCGCATTGTCACATGCTAGGTTAGTAGCAGTGTAATCTATAATTGATTTTTTCTTTTTTAATTTATGTAATAGATGTTCTCCATTTTATCAATTTAATCATTGTCATGAAAGTGATACAATTAGGATTGCGTGTAAATAT
>NW_018109590.1:0-2075 GCF_000183805.2 Loa loa | reverse complement strand
CTGTTCATTCCCCTTTCTGTTTCTGTGTCTGTCTCTGTCTCTCTTTGTCTATTTTCTCGATGGTAAAATTGAATGAAGTTGGAAAATAGAAGTATTTCTGTCTTTCTCCCTGCTACCCATAATAATAGCAATGCATTTTCTCTATCCTTATTTTTTCCATTGTCTTTGTGGACTGAAAATTAGTCTCGAGAGTCGAGGGTAAGGGAGAGAAAGAGAAGGGGGAATAGAGGGAATATGGTTAAATAAGATGATTTCTGAAATTTTATTAACTCTTTTCGAGCTCTTTTCTAATGTTTACTTTTTTTTTTAGTTTTTGTTGTTTAATACATATTTATACGCATAAATAAATAATATCACGATGTAATAAAGATATGGGATATTGCGGGAGGAAATTTCCTGATTGTAATTCTTAACATTTACAATGAGAAAAATCTTGAAAGAGAAGAATAGAAATGATGTGAGAGAGAAATATTTTTTTCTTAGAATTAAATTATATTTTTAAACATTTGCTTTTATTTTTTTCTCAAATTTTTTTCAGTATTAAGTAATAGTTCTTTAACAAAAGAGTAGTTTCAGTATATTCCTTTTATTGTTTGTTTGTTTAAAAATATTTAACGATACATTAAAAAGGTTGATGAAATCATGCTAAAAAATCTATGCTATAAATAGGAAAAGTTGATTTTTTTTGGAAATTTCTAGTTTTCTTTCTAGCTATTTTCTAGTGCATTTGATAATTATTAATTAAATTTGCAAATATTGTCCGAAATGTCTAATGATATCAGAGCATTTTATGGCATATACTTATTACTTATCGTCAATCCTTTTTTTAGTGCAAGTTATCTCAATTTCTATACAATATTCAATTTTTGTTTTCCTGATCTTTGCTAACATCAAATCAATTTTTGATCTTATCTTCTTTATTCGTACTTCATAACAATCGATATGATAATGCTAATTTCCGATTTCCAAAACAAATTTTATCGTAATTGCTAACATTCGTTTCGTATACCATTGTAATTGTATATTATTTCAAATGATGGTGAATATCTAGGTTATAATAAGGATATGAGATATCGCGGGAATCATATTTGATAACCAAATTTTCAATCAACAGTTGATAGTCATCCTTCGAATCGTTCAACAAAAAAAAAAAAGTGAAAGTAAGAAAACAAAATTGTTTGAAGTGAGAAGAAAAAGAAAACGAAAAATTTAATAGCTTAGAAGGGGGAAGAAATTTGTATGGATGACACAATGATTGTTAGTTGATCTATTCGTTTTTCTCATTCCGGAAAATTATAATTTCGGCGAATGATTTATGATTTTCACCGGGAAGAGCAAAAAACCGGAACGGTGAAGATATATGCAATTTTTTTGTATAAAATCATAAATATCAAAATGCCATTATCACTTTCTGATAAATGAAAGTGATTGGTGGATTAAATAAATTGCACGTAATTAGAATTTAATTAGTTAATTTAGATTGTAAAATTCTGTTATCATTTAAATTGTTTCAAATTTTTGTTACGCTTGATATAATAATACCGCACGTTCTCTATTATTAACACATAACGGTTGTTATCTATGCTAAAAATTCTGATATCAGGTTTATAGTGTTGTTAAAAAAAAGAAAATTTCCTCCCTTCCTCAACTTTCGGTTTAATTAATTTTCCATTAGGAATTATTGATTGGAAATTTTTATGAACCAAAAAAAAGCGAATCTGTGTGAAATTTTTGAAAAAGTGTTTTTCCAATTAAAAATGTGTCATTAAATTTTCTTAAAGAATGGGAAATTAGAAGTGCTGCTTATTGAGGAAGTGAAGATATTACGATAGAGGATATTTAATAACTTAGTTTAATTAATTAATGATTAAATTTAATTGATTAGATCATCAATAATTGATATGAATAATTAAATCAAATATGATTAGTTCTGAAAAAATGGATTAAAAAGAAAGCTTATTGCAATATTACAGGGTGGATTTTTTTTTGAATTTCATCTACGTTCATAAAACGTTTAGATTTTTGATTAGAATTTCATATTATTTTTTCTGGATATCGACATTTCAGTTGTTGTT
>NW_018109589.1:0-2077 GCF_000183805.2 Loa loa | reverse complement strand
TATATATATATATATATATATATATATATATATATATATATATATATATATATATATATATATATATATATATATATATATATATATATATATATATATATATATATATATATATATATATATATATATATATATATATATATATATATATATATATATATATATATATATATATATATATATATATATATATATATATATATATATATATATATATATATATATATATNTNTNTNTNTNTNTNTNTNTNTNTNTNTNTNTNTNTNTNTNTTTTTTCTTTCTTTTCTTATATTTTTACATACTCTTAATAAATTTTATAGCTCTTCCTTTTATGATTTCTTCTGTCATACAATTTTTCTTTTTTCTTCCAATTCCCTGAATAAATTGAAATCTTAATTCATCAATAATATCATTTATAAATATATAAATAGCATTAGTGGAATGTATGAATTACTGAATTTGTTTAACTTATGAATGATAATTTCAAACAGTTGATTTAAAATTTAAATGTGACATTGATAATGTCGCTATATCAGGAAATATTATGCGTATACCGGATATGTAGCAATCAAGTAGATTCCTCAAACATCGATCATATATTATACGGTAAGAGAAATGTGAAATGTAAGGACCAATTCATAAATGCTAATTATTAAACATTAATTTTGTTACCGATAATAGGAATAGATTATGTATCTATTAAGTCATGCGTCATCATTCCTTCCTCTCGATATTATTTAATTATTAATAAAAGATTGAATTTTACTACTTGCTCTGGCGATTTATTTCAGCATCTAACTAATTAAAACTTGTTGACTAAATTTAGAAATGAATTTATTTTAAAAGCTCAATAACCAATAATTTTGTATAATATTACATTCATGCAATGAAAGTTAAAGTTACTTCAAGGGAGAGTTTTGCAAAAATGAAAGAGATTTTTAAAAAGTGAAAAAGAAAAAATGTTCTTGTAATAATTGTGAATTTTTTTAAATTTCCAAATAATTAATGAGCAAATTTCATGAAATGGCCATTTAATTTCTCATTTCTGACATGAAACAAAATTTTTTTTCCTTAACAAATTTTAACAGGAAAAAAAAAGCAGATATAAAAAGAAACAAATAAATTTGAGTAAATTTTTTACTTAAATTAATGATGATTTCCCTGCTGCCAAATCACAGTGTCTAATTATAAAAATTTGCATAATGCATCATGCATTTGCATTTTACCATTTATAGAATTATTTAATATTACATTTTTTAATAAAAATGATTTGTTTATTCGTCACTTGATTTATTGAATTACATCATAATTTGATTCATTTGATATTGAATCTTAAAATTTGAAATTTTACTTAATCAATCGATCAAATTGATTAGTTTTTTTTTTTAGAATTTCTACATTTTCATGTCATTTTATCCTTCATTTTTTATTTCTTATTTATTTTCTTAAAATTTTGCAGGCGTAATTCGGTAAATTGCGATTCACTAATGTTCGACAAGGATGAATCGTCAAATGAAGCCATCCACAAGGAAAGTGGTAGTAGCACTGCCAGTGGCTTATTTATGGTTACCGGGAATCGGCGCTCTGCTAATTTCCATAGCAACCTGGATTTAACGGTATTACTTAATTTTAATCATTGTTTTATTTATTAAGTTTTAATCCACTCCAATCCCATGCTTCGGGTATTTTAAATTAATAAATGAAAGGATATAAGGAAAGAAATAATTCAAGTAAGAAGAAATTCAAATTAGATAAAACAATTCATTTCAAATTAATTTCATCCCCCTATTCATCTAGTGTCTTATTTGTGCATTGGCGTTGAAAATGGCTGCGGGAAACTTTCCAAATTAAAAGATTGGTAGTTTAATTTTCGTATAATTTTCCGATATCGATTTTTACATTTTCATTTTCCAATCATCCCTTATTAATTATTTGTTCGCTCATTAACCTAATGTATACATGCATCTAATAATATGCGAAGGCTTAGATAATTTTCAAAGAAATAATAACAGTTTTTTTCTTTTTGTTAACAGCTTTTTTTTTTTTTTTTTGAAAATGGCTGCGGAAAACTTTCCAG
>NW_018109588.1:0-2078 GCF_000183805.2 Loa loa | reverse complement strand
TATCGAAATAGTACAATTTTAAAATTTGTCTTTTTTGTACTTTCAGCTTTTCTATATGCAATGGAAAAGTAAAGATTTAGCAAAGATTTTTTGAAGAAAAGTAAAGATCTTTTTTTAGTAAAGATTTCATTCTTTTTCTCTAAAAAAATTTGAAATGTATTTATTTATTCAGAGCAATGCATTAATTTGTTGCATTAATTATTAATTGAAAGTGTATTGATTTTTTTTTGAGCTTATTCTATGATAATATTGACAACATTGTTGATGATAATATTATTTATTTGTCGTGCTAAAATTGGAAGTTTTTTTTTCGTATTCTTAAATGCTCTTTCTAAACCTACGATGGATCAATTATATTTTGTAATAATAATAATATTTGTTAACTTTGACCAAACAATAAATATTTCGTCTTTTTTATTCCAAAATTAACACTTAATGATAGATGAAAATTGTGAAACAGAAATGATTGATAATGAAGGATTGTTTAGTTGGTTTAATATATGAATGAAGAGTTGCGCATCTTCTGATAAAAATTATCTGCATTAAATGTCACTGAGAAGATTTAAAGGGTTTTTCTTTTTTCTGCCGTTTTTATTCCTTTTTCAAATTTTAATTTTCTAATGATTTTACTGTTTCAACGAGAAATGTTTTCTTTAAGCTTTTTTGTTTCAAAATTATAATGACAACATTCTTCAAAAGTTTAATTTCCTCGACTCAATTGAATTTTGAAACTAATTAGCAGTTAACATTGAAAGATGATTGCAAATTATTTTTTGCGAAAAATTGAAGAAAATTACAATTGTGGAACCACATTTACAAATAACACCAATAAAAACTGATCTAATAAATTAATTTTATCTGACCTTGCAACAACCTCTTGGTACACCGCATTTGAAATTTTTAAAAATTTAAGCAAAAAGTTTCATCACAGTGATATAAAAGAGACATTTGTAAAATGACTTTTTTTTGTCCAATATGATTATGTATTAATTTCATTAATTTCTTGTGCATTAATTTCTCCTTTTAAAAAATTTTACTCTTTTTAAAAGAATTTAAATTCCAAAACCATTTATTAGTTAATGAAAAGTAAATCAAAGAAATAACTTACCCTCTACTTGGTGGTAAAACGTATTTGAAAATGAAAAGTGATAAAATAAATGGAAAAATGAAAGAAAAAAGATGTAAATGATAAAATATTTGTTCAATTGTCTTTTTTTAAATGTTAAAAAAATTTTTAAATGAAAATGTTTAAAGAAAGATATAAATTAGTATTGTAAGTAAATTTTGAGTTTATTTTAATACAAAACCCAAATTGCATTACAAATAACAAACCATGAGTAACCAATTGTGAAATAAAATTATTTTGTTAAATTTATTTGTAGGAGGACTGTATAATAAACTCTCCATATAGGCCATTTTTTTTTCGAAATTTAAAGCGATCTAATTGGTCTATTTGATAAAATATTGTTTCCCAAATGCTTTTTATAGATTTCAGTTATTTTTAAAAATCTCAGGTAAAAATCTCAGTTTGGCTAGGAATGTGTAGATAATTGAAATGAATTAATCCATTTCCAATATTATTGTAATGATGAACTAAATTAATAATGAAGTATTTCCTTTAATTTGCCACATTTTTACCACTTCTAATGTCGTATAGTGAAGATAATAAGACGGTTTAAATTGAAATTTTTTGAAAATTTAAAAGTTTATAAACATAGCATGTTAGCTGAATCATTTTTTTACATATTAAATAATTCATATTCATTGGTTGATTTTCATTTTCATTTATCTTTTCTATTATTTTTACTTTTTCTTTTAAAGCTTCTCCGTACTATCACACAATTTAAACTTTCAATAATGTGTGTCGTATGATTTTTGCAATTTTTTTTCAACATTCATTCATTCATGCATAACAGAAAGCATTTATCCTTTTAATTTTATTTAATTTTTTAAATATCCAAAAAAATTCAATCATGAAAGGATGAAATTTACAATAATTCTTCTCTATACTATTTGAGGGATTTAAGTTTTCTTCTTGAAGCTCAATTTCGTTAATTTTTTTCAATCAATTGTGAAGG
>NW_018109587.1:0-2079 GCF_000183805.2 Loa loa | reverse complement strand
TTTTTACTATCATAGTAAATCAGTTAATGAATTATTCACTTTTAGCTATAATATCGTATTACGGTATAACTATGAAAATGATCTGTATCTGTGAAAGTGCAATACACATTGCAATGATATTACTGATTAATTTTGAAATTACCACGTCATTTTGATCACTTATCACTTTATACTTTAATTATTGATTGAATATTTTAGGACAAATTTATTTAAAGTGTTTAAAATGGATGAAAGTAGAAGGATTAGTTTGTTCTGTAGGAATGAAAAAAGAAAAGATTTTGTCAACAATGTCAATCACCTTCCATCTTTTTTCCTCTTTCACTTTAATGTACTTTAAAGGTATTCCTATATAATATCGGATCAGTAATTAATGAAAGATGATTGGACGGTGGAAATAAATGTTTCACTTCGAAACAGATTATAGAACTAACCGGATTTATATTTTATGTGACGTGAAGATAAAACTAAATGATGCCTTATGTGACGTTAGGAAGAAACCGGATTATGTTTTATGTGACGTTAATAAATTTTGAACACAGTATTTCATTCCAGAGTGCGGGACTGATGGTTTATTCAATCCATCTGTCAAAAAAGGATCCTTTTTGAATTGATGAGCAAATAATATATTTGGAATGGATTACAGGTAATTTTGATATCGCTAGGGAGTAGAGTAGTTCATAATGAAGGGCGATAGCGTTGGATGTAATGATTGGTAACGATAGCGCAGTTAATCCGAAATTTTATTCTTGTAAAGACAAAATAGCGCAACACTAGGGGAAGACTAGTATCGTGAATCGTATCATAATGTGAATAGGAAGGGTAAGCTCTTATATAGTGTTTGTGAATAACATAAACAAAGCGACACAATTGTTTATCGTTTATAGCAGATAAATTACCTCATTAAAGTATCTATCAAAATTGGTTAGAGATATTTTTGAAATTTTGTCAAGAAATGTAAGTGTTCGTTAAATGTTCCCAAAGTTTCAATGGAAAATTTTTTTATATGAGATCTTTAGATAATTCTTACAAGACAAAAAAGAAAGTTGATTTTCATGACCAAGTTTTCTTTTTTTTGCTATAAAATTTAGAAACGAGAGACATCGTCGAAGATGTTACCATTAAGGTTATCGTTGTCAAAGTTTTCAAGATTAATATCTTCGATGTTAACAACAACATTATCGGGGATGTTAAGATCATCGAAGATGCTATCATCAGGCTTGTCGAGGTTGATAAAGTTTTCTGAAGGATGCTCATCACTTGAATGATCTTGTTGATCTACTGAATATTGATCGGCAATGATATGGTTTCGTGTGTCTGCCAAAGTATGTCCCAACTGTGGATTTTGTTCTGTTGGGCCTAGAATGAATATTTCTTAGATATCACTTCATTGTGCCAAAGGAAGTGACTCCACGGTCACGCATTTTTCGCAACATATTTTTCACGTGCATTCATTTCAGGTAGATAAATAAATGCTAAGAACTTTCTGAATTTGCAAAACTGAGAACCTCTGCGGGAAAATTTCTTGTGTCTCCTCAGTGACTGCTTAAAACTAAGGAATTTCTCACTCTGAGGTTCGTGTTGACCGGATTTCTTGTGTTTGGAGAATGATGATGGATGGATGAATTTTTTCCCACAACCGGGATTTTTGCATTGGTAGAGAAATGGTTTATTGTGCGTTAGGAAATGCTTGTTATATTCTCCTTTGTCCTGCATGGTCGCATTACAGTTAAAATGTGGACATTTATACGTCTTCGCATCTGGAAAACAACTGCTGTCACAGTGTTTATAATTAGTTTTTCTATCATTGCGTTTGGTAATTAATTGACTTAATCTGAAAACAGATCATGAAGATATCAGTGTCATAAAACAAATTTTACATTCCAATTAATTTAGAATCCGGGAAACTATTCACTGGTTTGTATATATTTGCAATAGAATCTAAGTATTAATGTTACATTAATGATATAATCTCCCACAACGCATAGTTGTGAATTTTGGTGTGGCGAGAACAGTTTTGATTTTGGATTAATTACTGCTTGTATTTTCAACTTCGCGCAATTGAGTGAAAGGAGTAAAGTG
>NW_018109586.1:0-2081 GCF_000183805.2 Loa loa | reverse complement strand
ACCGATTCAAGAAGTGAGTAGGGAACAAACAGGTACAGGAATAAATCAAAAGAAATCTGGCTTAAGAAGTATCGAAATGAAACATCCAACGAGTGGTATCAAAATGAAACGTCCAACATCCAAACAATCAGAAGGAAACAGTCCAAAGGAAACAAAGGTGGCACCAGAAAGAAACATCCAGAGCGTTCGACTCACACAGGTGAAAAGCGGTTCAAATGCAAAACATGCGGAAAGGGTTTTGCTAAGCCATCGGATATGAAGAAACATGTGAGGATTCACACAGGTGATAAACCGTACAAATGCGAAGTATGCGGGAAGAATTTTATTCAGTCATCGCAACTGAATCAACATGTGAGAATTCACACAGGTGATAGACCGCACAAATGCGAAACATGCGGGAAGAATTTTATTCAGTTATCGCACCTGAGTGAACATGCGAGAATTCACACAGGTGATAAACCGTACAAATGCGAAACATGCGGGAAGAATTTTGCACGCTTATCGACTATGAAGAGACATATGAGAATTCACACAGGTCCTTGATTTTAAGCTATTTTGGTCAATAGATGATGTCTTTGCCAATTTGGATCATTGTTTTATATATCTGATACATTTGTTACTGTCAAAAATTAGATCAGATTGCACATTTATTCTTCACTTATCATTGCTTTCACGAAAAAGAAGCGAAAAAAGTATTTCAGAAAATGAAGAGTATATGTAGTATTTATTTCTTCGATATGCAAAATTTATTTTACAACAAGATTTTATCATGATATCAATTTCATCACTTCCAACTTTTTTGACTTCAATTTTCAGCTTTTGTCATTGTCTACTAGTTTTTTTGGAAATTATTTTCCTTTTATGCAAAGTTGGAAATGAAATCAGACATTTGATTTATTCATTATCAAAAATATTTTCAAAATCCAAAATAAATCAAAACATATAACTTTTATTATTAGAAGCTTGAACTTGAACAAAATTTCAAAGTATTATTTTGAACGAAATATTTAAAGGTGGTAGTAAGAATAACATGAAGCAGAAGTGGGGAATGATAATAATATTCATTTCTTTTTCTTCCTTTTCCACTCTTTTTGTTCTTTTTTACTTTTACAATTTGTCAACTTGAAACGTTTGTAAAATTAAATTTTGCAAATAATCCGTGAATATTTTTTGCGTGTCTTATTAAATCATTTCATTTCATTTAATAAAAAGATGAGCAAAAATTATTTCATTAATTTTATTGAATCCATTGGCTACTAAGAAGATCACGACTGTTTCCAGGTAATTGACATTTTTACCAAAGTATAACGAGATAAGTAATTGAAAAATGTCCATCAACTCAATTTTTACTTTTTTTAAAAATATATTGTATACTTCCAATGTGATAACGTCATGTTTGCCGAGAAATGTTTGAAATGTAATTCATCTTCTGTTAACCTAGAATAAAATTTTACCGTATACCATCCAATCACTTCCGTTTTTATTAATCGAAGATCATGTATAAATGCTAATTTTGTTGGAAGTGGGTACCCATGTGTATCGATAGCTTTTGTTCACGTATAGAAATGTAAAAATAGCAATCACTGTTTAATTCTTTATATTAAATAATTTCATTTCAGTTGCCATATTGCATTGTGAAAAATAATTAATTTACGCTAATCTCTTGCAACGTTTTTTGCAGCTTTATTTCATTTCGCTTTAATTTTTCCAAACTTTTGAAGTTGAGCGATATTAACCAGAGGAAAAAAAACTATATTGCTATATTGCAAACTATATTTCAAAACAAAAGATTTTTTAAAAATTCTCATTAATCCAAAAACTTGGATGAAATTTTTTTGATGTGTTCATCAGGCTAATATGATCAGTTATTTTTGACAGTAATCAATATGCCAGATCGATAACACGCTGATCAAATTTGACAAAAAGCTTAATTATCACGAAATTGGCCTAAAAAATCAAGGATTTTTTGAAAATTTTCATCCGAGAGTTTTGCATCAATCAAGTTTTTAAAAATCCCCAATTTGATTATTGTCAAAGATCACTGATCATGTTGCACATCAGCGAACACTCATTTCCTTGTT
>NW_018109585.1:0-2083 GCF_000183805.2 Loa loa | reverse complement strand
TTTTCTATTTCTTCGAACGAAAAAAATTCAAAAAAATTGGTAATGACTTCATGGTGTTCTAGAAAGAAATCTAAATTATAAAATGTAAAAGTATAGTGTAAAGTGTATACATTAATGTTTTGAAATATTTTGGAATATATTTTTGTGTTTTTATTTTATGAACTGTGCGCTATATAAATACGGGATGTAGAGTAATCTTTGCACTCCAATGTTTTACGTATTAAATTCACCTTGAGTTTTCTCTTAGAAATTAATTGCAGAAAAAAGCAAACCGAGTTCATCTTTAAGTTGAGATATTAGGCAAGCATCGACTTCATAAGCAGTTTGACCGTTCTGACTAAATTTAGATACATAATTTTTAGTCCGCTCGAAAAGTAAGGTAAACTAATCAAAAAAGAAACACGTATAAAAGATGGAAACTTCGAGAAAAAACTGCAATTTGCTATACTTGATACTTTTATTATCTAGATTAAACAATGGTTGAATATTACCGAATTATGACTGATCTAACAGAGATGTTAAGTTTCGCTATAATTCTACATAAAAAGAGTAATAATACTTCACCGAAATCTATCACCGCATCGAAAAATCTTTCTTTTTTAAATAACAAATATACCTTGTTCGGTTTTTAGCGTTTTGTTCAGCAATTCGTTCTTTACCTAATTCCGTTTCCAAAAATTTATACTGCTGAAGTAATTTTTGATAATTGTTCGACAACTAAAATCAGAAAACTTTTCATTTCCTGCAAAATTAAGGGAACTATATTGATGCCTAAATTTATTTGAAAGGAAACTACGGAAATAAAACCTGAAAAACAATCAAGGATTTAAAACTTACATCACTATTTTCATTCTTCAGAGCACTTTCCATCGCCTTATTCCTCTCTTTCTCCATTTCCAATGCAAGCGAGAGCTTCTGAAAAGAACAAAAAATATACTGTTCTAAAAAAATAAAAAGTGGAATCAAAAAAATTAAAAAATAAGAATAGCAAAAAATAAATTGCTTTGTTCAAAACATAAAAATGCATTCTGCAACAAAAAAAAAGCCAAAATTATAATATTACCCGACTAAAATGCTGAATCCCAAGTCCAATTAAAATAACCAAATTTCAAACCAGAGACCTAAGCTGTTACTGACACAAAACACGAAGAATGCATAACTCAAAATGAATCTTTACTATACTACTCGGTTGTTGAAAAGTGAGGAGGATAAACTGCGGATCTGCATAGTCACTTTTCAGTCACTGACCACAAAAGCCCTTCTCAATTAAACTACCAATGTTAAATATAGCTGTTTACCTGAATTTCTTCCGCATCCGTTATTTTTTGCTTCAACCCATTTGAATCACTCCTGTCAGTATTCGTAAAACCGGTGAAATCCATTTGTTTCCCATTCAACCTGGAATGAAACTGTGAAATGCAAATTATACAGTCAATAAAGGATATTTCTGGCTTGACACTTCTAAAACAGAAACTACACAAAGGTATCGAACGAAACATGTATTTTTTAAAAATATGAAAACGTTCTCTCTAAGCAATTCAGCAAAAAACAATTTTCACATACTCAGACAATGAAAAGCAAAATTAAAAATTAACATTCTGTTCCAACTTTTCACTCGATTTCGGCAACACCCACAGTATGGATTGACATCGACTTCAAAAACTGCTGGAGTAGTTGCCGGGTGTCCGGTGCTGCAGAATGAAACATGATGTAACAAGCCATTGTTAATAAATTTTTTCTACAAATCCCTAAGAATCAATTTTTTCAACATTCAAATGAACCATTGTTTTGCTTACTGGAGAAAACATAAAAACAATACGATCTAAAACAGACTTATAAAATTTATGATGACTACGCACCCGGACCAGAATGCACCCACCTTTGTGGTTCGTTATGTACAGCATTATAATTTTCTTTATTTCCTTTCTCTAAACGATTTATTCGATCCAATAATTCGGCTCTCTCCTAAGAATAAAGAAATTCGCAAATTTTTTATTTTAAATTTTCAGTTCAAATAAATTTCAAGATTTAATAAGAAACTTTTTCAACATCAAAATCTTGAGAAATCAATACAGCACCAACC
>NW_018109584.1:0-2083 GCF_000183805.2 Loa loa | reverse complement strand
AGAGAGAGAGAGAGAGGATAGAACGAGATAGATGCAAAGCGAGCAATTACTACAGCTTTAAAAACATCCCAACCTTTCGCATCATTTGCTCCTCTCCCTGTTACTTTAGTGCCATCGTATGCTGGTGGAATATATGGTGGAACTGTATCCATATGAGTATTCAACACATACCGAGGTCCTTAAAAAGGCCACATGGATGATTTTGCTGAAGCAACAGGATCAATAGGATTTACTTCAGATCACACGGTTTTTTACCACTTTATGAAAATTACATTCGATTAGACATTTTATCTTTCTCTCAAAAATAAAAATTGCGAATGAACCGTGAATTCCTTTTTGTTCAAAAAGGACTCAAGTTTCAGCATCTTAAGCAACTGACCTGGAGCTATATATGGAATCTTAGTAACTAAAAGATTGTGTCTTTTTGGATCACTTTTCAGTGGCTGCTGTAAAACGTGCCATCCGGTTGCTTTGAAATAAACTGTTAAAGCCGCCGACAGGTCTTCTAAAATATATTGAATTAACAGAATTATCCGAAGGGAATCTATAGGAAGCTGACCATAAGAACTACCCAGTTCACTTTTTTTTAAGTGCCGAACTTCATACCAAATCTCGCTACAAAACGAAGTTAATAGAACTCAAACGATTATATGTAAATGAAAATATTTCCGTACCTTCATTTCCAGTGCAGGAATTGATTTTCATCAATTCCGTTAAAAAAATTTCAACACGTTCTTCGTTGGGATTTAATAGAGGTGATGTAGGCATAGTGATTAATTAGTTCTGGAAGAACTAATTGAAAATCAAATTCAAATCAATTAAAAACTTGAGATACACGATGTGTACCCGACTGCTAACAACACTGAAGCTCTACTATGCACGAGTAAACAAAATGTAAACAATTTTGAAACAATGAAATTTTTTCATTTTGCTCCATATATTTTAAAAACATTTGTCACTGATTTTATCGATCTCTGCCCTCTCCTCTATTACAGCAGTCTTTTCACTTTGTCAATCGCCAGTAAAACTACAAATTTCCACCAATTTCTTGTTTTCATAACTCCCTTCCCCCATCCCTCCTAGCAATGTAACCCCCTATATAACAACCTTCCCCGCCTTCCCCCCACCCACAACTATGCCACCCATCTCGCTGCACTTCCATCCTCGCGCCGTCTTGGTCGGATGTATGGTTAATTTCATCTCCCGACGACGTGGAACGATATGAAATCTCACGTCTTATATGGACTCTCCTGATAATAACACTCGCGGTGTTTATTTTGGGGCGACACACGCAGAAAGGCCTGAAATAGTTGTCGCTATCGAAGGACAGAAATCAACGAATTTCTCTGACGAGTAAATGCTTTTATGTTACATTACTGATCAACGAATTCATCTATAGCATGCTAAAATGCATGTAGTGCAGTACATAAGAACAACATGTAAACGGAAAGCAACGATAATTACGCGAAATACACCTGACTAGTTCCCAAACTTTATTTGAAAATTGAAATTTTGAAGACTCCGAAGTTTGGAAAGTTCACAAAGATTCATGTGCATGTTACTTAGTCAAATGAAAAGAAGAATTCTTATTTATGTAATTTTTTTTTCAGAACTTTTTTAAACGTCTCTGGACTACAGAATTGTGCCTTTCAGTCTAAACAATTGGCTCGTTAGAAAGTTTCCCTTCATTTTTTTCTTGCAGATTTTCACTAACTCTCAAATTCTAATTGTCTTTGGTCCTCAAAAGTACAATTTGGAAGACACGCCCTCTCAAACAATGCCCATAAATTGATTATTGTTTTTAAGGAAACATATCATTTGTAACCCAAATCAGATTTATCATTTCATTTAAGATATTTGATTTATTGGCCCTTTCGTTAAAATACAAAGATCTGTAACAATCTTCACGGTCATAAATGACCTGTGTTCTCAATCCGTGTCCAAAGTATTGTTGCTGCTGATGAAGTTACTATCTACCGATCATTGCACAGATATTACTGGTCAAAGTTGTTTACTATCAGAACATTAGCGCTTTATTGACGTTCCATAATCCACAATTGGAATATTCCGATGACATTTTTAG
>NW_018109583.1:0-2088 GCF_000183805.2 Loa loa | reverse complement strand
TAATATGAAAGAAATTTTGAAATTTTAAATTTTAGATAAAATTTTATCACCAAATTTTCATATCGATAAGTTTTATCAATATTAATTTTGATTTAGATATATCATAATTTATTAGATGTTTTTTTTTTTTTTTTTAAAAAAGAAGATCAATAAGATTTATATTTGTATTAAAGTTAACTGAAAATCCATAAATTAACAATAATATTTAATCTTAACATTGTCATTAATTTTTCTTTTTTTTATTCACTCCTTATCATTTATCAGATTAATAATAAATAACATTAAATTACATTGATAAAAATTTATATGTTTGAATTAATGCAATCATTAGTGATTAAAAATGTAACAAAATATAATATTTGAATAAGCATGAATCATTATATTTTAGTATTACATGAAAATATAAAAGATTTATTTTTGTTAACAATAACTAGAAAAATTTATGAAAGGAAATGATAATTCTTATTGTCTTTTTTTTTTTTTGATTTGCATATTATTCAAGTATATTCAATCGTTATAATTTTAATTCAATTTTTCATTTCAAATTTACTGACCTTTGATTTTTTGAAATCTTTCAATAGCAGTACTTGGCATTCCTAATATTAAATCATGCAAAATTCTACAATTCCATTTCACTGGTGGCCTTTCAATTTTCTTTATTGTTTCAAGATTTTTTAACTAAAAATTTTTATTTCTTCAACTCATCAATTACATTAATCAATAATCGATGATAATTCTTCAAATGGATATTGGAATTTTTTTTTTTCAAATGAATTTGGAATATTTTTTAAATGAATTTAAAATTTTGAAGAATTTGAATAAATTTTAATATTTTAAATATGCTTATCATTTGCAGAAATGCATCAAAAAAATCATATAAATGATAATAATGATAAAAAAAAAAAATTACGAAAAAAAAATTTACATATACTAACTTGTGAACTAATACCGGAATGTACAGCAAAAATTGTATTAGCAATTGTTGCAGCAATTGGCATTTCAGAGCAAATTCGTGTGATAAGAGCTGATAACACTAAACATAGCTTAATCGGAAAACGTTTTTTAATTTGAAATGGAAAAAATTCCGTTGCACCACGTATGATGTAAATATGATTTGGTGTTGTTACCTATAAATTTTAAAATTGATAAAGTAGAATTTTTTTTGATAATTAAACAAGATTATTTACACATTAATCAATAATAATCTATTATATATTTCTCAATTAGATAAATATTTGATTAAAAAAATTGCTCATTTACATTGATATATAAAATTAATTTGCATATTATCACAAAAAAAAAAATCCCAAATTCTTGTAAATTACGAATATATTTTGCATAAAATTTTCAAAGTAATACTTTATATGCTGCCAAAAATGCAAGTGTAATTGCACATTTACATTAATATATAAAATTAATTTGCATATTACCTAAAAAAAAAATCCCAAATTATAAATTAAGAGTATATTTTGCATAAAACTTATAAATTAAGAGTATATTTTGCATAAAATTTTCAGTGTAATACTTTATATGCTGCCAAAAATGCAAGTGTTTCAATAGATTCAGCACATTCCTCATCAATAATACCACCAAGAAAAAGATAACGACGTTTTGGTGGATAACCATATAATTGAAACCATCGTAAAAGATCAGAATATCTAATCAACAAGAAAAAAAAAATTATACTTTGAAATAAAAAACTTTTTTGATTTCGATTTAATTTTTTGATTTCAATTTAATTTTAATTTTAATTTTAATTTCAATTACACTCCATATTATACTACAAGATTGTAATTTTAAATTTAGATAAATATTTATTGCTGTTGATATCTTTAAATCTATAAATTAGCCATTGCTTATTTTAATAATGATAAAATTGAAAATGAGTTAAAAGAAAAAACGAACCGTCCACGTATTTCACCAATTACAACAACATCAGCTGATATTTCTAGAAGTGAATTTTCTGTACGTAAGATTTCACTTTAACTAGAAAAAAAGAAAAAAATTATTATTAATTTTAGGATGTATAAAAATTTAAAATTATTTTTCAAGAATAACTTATAAATAAAATGAAATCGAAATTAATTT
>NW_018109582.1:0-2088 GCF_000183805.2 Loa loa | reverse complement strand
AATTTTGCCAAGAAGTGAAAGCATTCGTCGAATGTACCCAAAGCTCCATTAGAAATTTTTTTATATATTCTTTTTATATAAAGTCCTTAGATAATTCTTACAAGGCAAGAAAAAGCTAATTCTCATGACCAAGCTTTTTTTCTTTTTTTTTACTATAAAATTTATGTACGGAGAGAAGAGATAAATAATTTTGATATACTGCAAGCAGACAATTTTCATTGTTGGCAAAATATTTTGAAATCGTCGAGGAAGTTGCCATCGTCGGCGATGCTAACATTCGAAGATATTACCATTAGAGTTGTCGATGTTAATATCTCCGATATTAACAACAACATCGTCGGGGATGTTAAGATAGTTGAAGATGTCATCATCGGGATAGTTCAAGATGTTAAATTTTTCTGAGGGATACTTATCATTCGACCGATCTTGTTGACTGACTTAAGTGGTCACCGGCCGTTTGATTTCGTAGATCGAATTAGGTACTTTTTCTCACGCGTTAGTCATTTGTTTAAAAAACTTGCGTTAAAAAACCGATGAAAACATGGAAAAGAATACAATAGAATGTTTGTTCCATTATTGTGATGACGTTATTATCATCATTGCCAATATAGGAAAACTCCGAAAATCCTAATGCAAATTTTCTGTCGGATTACCGAAATTTAAAGCTAGTATCGGGAAAAACTGAAGGAAATTGTAATACGTCCAAATAGCTAAAGAATTTGTTGTAAATAATTTGTTGTATAAATTGGTAAATAATTTCTTCTTTGTTAGAGGTCAATTTGTTGTCTAAGGTCAATCGGTAAAAATATCTTTTTCATTGATGTTCAGATGATTTATGGCAATTTTCCTTCTTACAAAGAAATCTAAACTTCTATGCAAGCAACTATTGTATGAGTAAAATTATTGCCAGCATTGTAAGTACCTTAGATGGAGTTTACTTCGCTTATCCTCCACGTATAAACTACAAACGACGACATTTTCGCCATTGGACAACAAACTACGATATTCTTCTATTCACCAAATACATTTCCCGTAACGTGTTCCCAACTCAACGGCCTATTAACTAACCGACAATCAAATTGTTGTCCAAGGTAACGACAAGGAGTTTGTTAGTTGATCATATTACTTGCTTTTTGTATAACTCATTTATCATTGCTTACCAATTCATAGTGTTATATACATACATATTTTATACTCTTTTTCCTGTTGTTAACTAGTAGTAATATTGTACAAGAACAATATTACCTCCGCAATAAACTCTTTGTTGAACTCGACAAAGAGTTTATTTTCTCACGATATATATTTTTACGATACATCGTCGAGAAACGAGTTCAGCAAAGAAAAGAAAAACAAATTTCCCAATAGTCAACAGCATTTAAAATCATTGGACTATAAGGACGCTAATTGATCGGATTCTGTCACTCCGCTCATTGTCATATCAGTAATTGCCAAACATCCACTGCGATAAACAAGCAGCTATCTACTGAGATTAGAAGAGGTCAGAAAAACGTTGCAGTAAGTTGAATTGTACTTCACTGCCGTTAATGTTTTACAACTCATTTTTATGTGAACATACACGTTGAAAACCTCTTCTGCTAAACATAGACTTTGCAAAACTAACCTCTAACTCCGTGGTGTTGTTTCTTGTGCTCTCCTAGTCCTTTCTTATAAGAAAGGAAAGAGCCACAGATTTCACATAGAAGTTTAGGTTGATGTTTCTCGTAATGCTGTCGAAGTGCCGTTGCGGTACGACATTTCTTTCCACATGTGGGCCAAGTGCACTCATATAAACCTTGTTCCTTGTGCGTTTCAAGATGCTTTGAATATTCCTTTCCCATCCGTATAGTCGCGGTACAATAACGACATTTATGCTTTCGCTCAACTGAAAAACTGTCACGACATTTGTGTTTAAAAATATCATTTTATACGCTAATTGATGAATATAATTTGAAAAATGCCGCATTAGCATCAATGACCTATTAAATCACATTTAAGGTAACTTAAATTACGCGATATTGTTCACTTTTTTACCGTGTTGTTTTTTTAAAACAAAACGTACTCGCTCTCAGTGTTGCCTCTAACGAAAAA
>NW_018109581.1:0-2091 GCF_000183805.2 Loa loa | reverse complement strand
ATTGATGTGGATTTGCATTATTGAATGAAAAATTTTTTTTCGTAGAATTTTCACTTACATTTCCAGTTTTCATATGCAAAATTTTGGACGCAAGGCAGATTTCTTGCAAATGGAATTTGATCCGAATGAACTGATGCACTATACCTCGATTAGCGCTATTGAAGAAGTGTATCAGGTTGGCAAGCTTTATTCCTAATTTATGTTGTAAACAATAAGCTTTCACTTTTTGCCAGCATGAATTCACACCACTAACTCTGAATGAGTCTTACTTCTAAAAAAACCTTTATTTGTAATCCATGTGAAAACCAACCTTCGTTATTTGTTTCTTTATTTTTTATTTTCAGGCGCCATTTGCCAAGCGTCTTGAGTTTCAGAGAGTTTTGCAATTGTGGCTTTTGCTGTTGCTAAGTTATTTCGGGAAGATTGGTGGCTTCATACTGATGAAGAACTTCTTAGAGAAAAATATTAATGAAACAACAAAAATTACTGATTTTATCGATTGGCTTCGACCATTTGCTTCTTGTTCACTCTTGCTAAAACCAGCAGTTATTACAGAAACTTTCGGCCCAACCATCGTAAGTATTTCTTTCTTCCTTACGGAACAGTTTGAAAAAATAGTGATGAACTACTTTGTGGCTTAGACGATTGAGGAACATGAATTACTAGCTTCTGTTGATTGATATTTCAGGGAAATTAGTCAGTATGGAAAAGTAAAGTTTAAAGCGCCTCATTAGCAAGTTAGACTTTTTGGATTCCCAGGAAAATCAACAAGAGAAGATATCTTTGAGAATTCGTTTTCATGTATTCTTTCCAGCATACTAACATATCAAAAATCTTTAGCAAGTAGCAGTGACACGATTAGAGCACATGGACGATAAGGAACTGAAATGCGAAACGGTAAAAGGTGATTTGAATGAGTCACCGTACGTTGAATTGGCAAAAGTATTACAAAGTTTGTCGCTGGTTAATCCAGAAATGATCCATCTGGGACGACAAATGCAGTTTTTTGCACTGCGATATATTTTGCGGTAAATATTGTTTGAAAAAAAAAAACCGTTCTGTTCTTTTCTGTTTTTTCATGGATTTATGCGGAAATTAACTGATTTTCAATTCCATTTCTAGCGTGCCGAAAATCTAAGCAAGTAGGCGTCGATGTGTAGGTAAAATCAGAAGTATTCCAAAGACAAAAGTGGTTGTTATCGTAATGGAGAAAATTACTGTTTGTGTACTTATGTATATTATGTATACTTATGTATACTACTTATGTACTTCAAGGATTATCTAATCCTTAACGATGAAAGATTTCAGGGTGCTTCAAGTTGCACCTTTTGCTGGACGTATAGCAGCTCTGGAAGAATTACATATGGTTTTACATAATGCAGCGTCAGAATTTCGGCAGGTATGCTACCGCAACTTACCTTTTGTTTAAACAGAAATAATTTTCAAGACTGCGTATTATTGTCTTCTGTTCCGCTCTCTTAACTGCTTATATTTCCGTACCATTCTTTCACTGTCCTTATTTCTTTTCCATCCAATATTACCATAATTAAAACATGATTAGATCTGAAGAAGCTGAAAATCGTAAGATAATGATGCAAAAAATTGGACGGTTGATTTTATTTCGCATGATAGGTTTTATATTTTCATGATATATACTTACAGTTCTTTTAGCAAGAATTAGTAATTTCGATGAATGATTTGACCGAATGGCTGAGGAAGCAACATCTTATCGAAGTATTGGTTCGTGATAATTTGCATCACCCGTCATACTGCGAGAGGTTTTGCATTTCCCACATCTTAACTAAGCTTTTACTGAAAGATTTAATTAGGCAAACTTTATTTGATAACTTTGTTGATTAATGGTCGTCAAATGAATGAAAACGCAACGTTCTTTTCCAAAATATTAAATTAATATTTTCAGGTTGGAAAGAGTATTCCGAGTGTTACTAGAAAGAAATGCTGTAACAGTGGATGACTTGGATATCTTATGGAATGTGCAGCATGAAAGGCATGACGTCATCCAGCGAAATGTTCACGATCTAATAGCAAAGTTAGTTAATGGGTTGAACAATGTATTGCAAAAACATTTGT
>NW_018109580.1:0-2092 GCF_000183805.2 Loa loa | reverse complement strand
TATATAATATAATAATTATTACTATTATTATTATTATTATTATTATTATTATTATTATTATTATTATTATTATTATTATTATTATTATTATTATTATTATTATTATTATTATTATTATTATTATTATTGTGCATATTTTAATTAATTTACATGGTAATTAACATTAAATTAATAATGGTGGAAAAAATAAAAAAAAAAAATAATGGGATGAAATGTTTTGCTGATTTTTATCACACTAAAAATCAATGAAAGAGATAATAATAGACTTCAGTGAATTTTCATACATTTTTCCTTTCTCATTCATTGCTAATTTCTTTATTTATTTCTTTTTTAGATAGATTTAAATTTTCTAATCACATAAGATTATACAATTTCAAAAAAAAAAAGGAAACAAAAAAAAAATGCAAAATAAGAGAAAGAATTGTTAGTGAAATTATAAATGAAATGAATGTTTGAT
Source organism: Loa loa (assembly GCF_000183805.2). NCBI lineage: Eukaryota > Metazoa > Nematoda > Chromadorea > Rhabditida > Onchocercidae > Loa > Loa loa. The sequence continues at coordinate 1,635 of NW_018109580.1, read as the reverse complement.
ATTAACATCAAAAATTCTTTAAAGATTAAAAAAAAAAAAGAAAAAGAAAACAAATTGATATCTTAAATTTCAATCAATGTCAAAGATTTATCATATAAATGAGATAATAATAAAAAGAAAAAAAAAAAAAAGAAGGAAATGCAACTAAGGATAGGAAAAAATACATCGCTATGAAATATTCGTATAAAAAATATGAGAAAAAAAAAGCAAAAAAAAAAAACACACATATGAATTTTAAAGTAAATACGAAATTAAATGTTAAATTTAAATGATACAAGCAACTGATAAATTGATATAGATAGGAAAGGAATGAAGTATTTGTTAACAGCTAACAACATATGACGCTGAAAATCGCATTTAAAAGCTATCATTTTTACGATTTAAATTATCCATCGTAATGTTTCGTTATATCATGAAAATTTGAATTTGGCACAAATATAAGTAAACAAATTTGAAGATTACAAGTAAACTGTATAATTGCTTATTTTAATTATACAAAATATTTCATTTACTAATTTTCCATTAATTTCTTTTTTATCACTTAAAAAATATATTGCACAATTAAAAATTCATAATTTTACACCCAATAAATAAATAAAACTTTATCATGTAATTAGTAATCATAAACAAGACATCAATTTGTCACAATCATCAAAAATCACAGCTAGCTAATAGGAGATAAGGGGGAAGGAGGGAGGAGAGAAAGAGAGAGAGAGAGAGAGAGCAAGAAAAAAAAAAGTGATTTTTCGAAATTTCGTGATGAATTAAATTTTTCAGTTAAAAAAGAAAGAAACAATCTTATCTTTAAATTATTTTTATTCTGTAATTTACATTCATTGATTCAGGATTTACTGAGAATTAAATGAAATGAGGAAATAAAATAATAGTTCGAAGAAGAAAGGAAGTTAATGTTAAAAGTTCAATCATTCACATCCAAATATCACTTTTATTATCATTATGCAAGAAATGGAAGAGTTAAGATTGTGATTCAATGACTCTCATCTGGTCATCATCAACATTTCGTTATCGATATCCCATATGGGTTACACCAAAAATGAAAGAACTGAGATTGAAATTCAACTGGCTATCGTCTGGTCATCATCAATAACTCGTGTTTGTGTTTGCACGTGTGTGTGTATGTCTGTGTGTGTGTGTGTCTGTCTGTGTGTGTGTGTGTGTGTGCGTGTGTGTGTCTGTAGTCAGTCTTTTAGTTACAGTTCAAATAGAAATAACACCACTACTATATAATTCATTATGAATCTTCCTATTGCTTGGCAAAGAATAAATATGTATATGTGTATGTATGTATGTATATATATATATATATATATGTGTATGTGTGTGTATGTGTGTATGTGTATGTCTGTGTATGTGGGTATGTGTTTGTGTTCGTTCTCGATCGAATGAAAGAAACGGAAGAAATAGGGACGATCAACTTCGAAAAGACCGCTTTATTTGAATTTATGCTTTAGCTATCTTAACACTCAACACAATCAATAGATTGCAAAAATCCGCCTGCCCATTTTCTTTCCATTGTAGTAAGGAGGTAAAAAAAAAAAAAAAAAAAAAAAACTTCCAGAAAACGTATGGATTAGTTAAACGGAAGGGAATATATGAAAATGAAATAAAAATAAA
>NW_018109579.1:0-2094 GCF_000183805.2 Loa loa | reverse complement strand
TTCTGACTTTGCAACACTACGAGATTGCTGTTATGCTCCTATTCAAGTCATATTATTAAACGTTTCGAACAAAAAATTATATCTAAAGGTCTCTCACCCTTTTTTACTTTGTTTCTTCCTTTCCCTTGCCATAGTCTTGTATAGTTCAAAGTTTTTGTATTTCGAGAATTACCAAGAAAAGTTAATCAAGGTGCTGGTGATTTATATATAATGTTATATGGTGATTGAAATAATGAGACGAAGTTTGAATCAACATTTCCATTTCCTTTGCGGAGTTACCATTTCTTGTGCGGAGTGAGCTTCGCCAAAAATTAGATCGATATTTTGAAACAGTGCGAATGGCATGACTGTTTGGTACACTTGGTGATTTAAAGTATTTGTGCTGTATTGCAAGGAATGGCCACGGCATTCTTTCGTTTTCTTTTTCTTTTTTTTTTGGTGAGTTTTCAGTTGTAAAGCAGATTGTTTCCTTTTCATTTTCATCATTTTCACTGAACCGACATATTTACTTTTTTTCTTTTTCTTTTTTTTTTTTTGTTATTTAGGCGTCCAGGCCATCGTCTTTCAATAGGGATAAAAAGAAAACTACGTCCAACAATGACGTACTGGCGCTTTACCTCTTCCTTGTTTCCATCTGTTAGTAAACAATTTTTCTTTTTAACTGCATTTTGTTGCTGCTCCAAGGAATTGTTTTCCCTCCGCATATCGATGTCGATTTTTTGTCTTTTTTCTTGCCTCCTTTTCTTTAACAAAAAAGCTATTCGACTGTTTAATTTATGCTGAGAAGATGTACATAATATTTTCTCCACCACTCTTACAGCTGATATTAAGAGAATATTTTGTAAAAAATTGAAGTGATGAAAAATACAGTTTAAACTTACTAAATTAGAAAATTATGTCTCACTGATACTTTTCACCATATGTTTATATGCGTAGTATGAATAACTAATTGGCATGGAAATTGAATGAATAATTCTGCATTGCGTCAGCAACTGTAATTACTAACGCTTGAATAACTGACCTCTTCATGTTCCATCCAACATAGTATTCTGCTGAAAAAAAAAAACTTTTTTTTGCTGTCATATATTCTTTTATATATTGAATAGTTTAGTCTGTAAAACATAATTTATTCAAGTATAGCATTCTCCGTCTCTTTTTCTCGTAAAATTTGATATCTCAATGTCCTTTAGATTTTATTTTACTTACATATAAATGATATTCGTTTGACCATGTTAATTTTCTTTCATTGTTGGCTGAAGTAATACATATGTCTTTCAGCATATTTTGTCTATAATCCCTAGTCATTAAATCGCTAAATTTTTATTTCGATCTGGGATTGTGCAAATATCTTTAAATTTTGAAATGCAACAAAGTCAAGCTGTAGATTAGTTTGTTTAATGTCTCTCAAACAAAGAAATGGAAACAGCAACGGTCAAGATCGGTGGTATTTATGTGAATGAATGTTTGTTAAAGGAATATAATCATCAATCTTTCCATCATGTCCAAGTCCAACCTATCTAAATAGTGCAGTGAATTCGGAGCAGTTGGATAGAAATGTTGTTCTCTCTTACTATGTCATATATAATGATGATCGATGCTAGTGAGTGTTTGAAGCTTCTGCCGATGATGACACTACTGTCTCCATATAACAGAGGGAGGGATGCTGGTATGCTGAATTTACTGTGTGAACACAGATCGAATGATTTGTGGGAATTAGTCGATATTTGTATTGCTGGTTCCTTCAGTTCATCATGTCAGTGGCAGCTGCGTCTATAAAGCATAAAGTAGTCGTAGTAGAATGACTTCAAACATTAGGCTTAATCTTTATAGTTAAAATAAAATTGTTGGTTAGATTTCGTTTACTTATCTCACCCTTCCCTATTTCCTCAAGTTTTATTTATTTTTGCCTTCTGTATATTTGTTGATTTTTGTCTGTACCAACTTTTTATCTCTCATTCGATATCACAGAAAGCATAATAACATTCGAGCTGATATATATATATATATATATATATATATATATATATATATATATATATATATATATATATATATATATATATATATATAGTAGTAGTAGTAGTAGTAGTAGTA
>NW_018109578.1:0-2094 GCF_000183805.2 Loa loa | reverse complement strand
TGAATCATTGTAATAATAATAATTTATTTAGCATTATCAAGCCTATTGGACGAAACTTTGAAAAGGAAATATTAGCATAAATGTCTATAAATGAATGCATGGAATTCAAGAATAAACAAGAACTTTTCCAAATATCAAAACTTTGAAATACGATATTTCAATATTTTTAAAATATGACAAAAATTTATTGAATGATATGTGCAACATTTTAAAATTTCACCATCTGCTGAATGAAATAAATTCAAAAATTTCTAAAATAATGAATAATTTAAAAATTAATATTTTCATTCAATATTTCTGTTTATCTAATCCTATTATTTGTTTCATTCATTTTAAATTATAAATTTACATAATCCTATTTGATGATAATATTGCTTGTATTTTTAGATAAAATACAATTTCTAACCAACCAAAATCATATTTACAGTAATCTTTCTAATATCTTAAATGAGGAATAAAGTATACAGACTTTTTCTGTTTCGGAGATAAATGCTATACCGTAAGAATACCGATTTTTCGCCAGAATTTTTTTTTTTTTTTTGTTTTAGATTTGAAAGAATAGATAAGTTACGATTACGTCTAGCACCTTGGGATGTTGGTGAGCCAAATTTAAAGAATGGTAATTGTGTTGCGCTGAAAATTAGCAAAAATGGTCCTGCATGGTATATTGATGATTGTATGAAACGTAAACCGGTCGTATGTCGACTTACTAAGGGTAAGAGTTTATTCCGGACAGGGAATTCCATATCTTTTTCCAGAAAATATTTTTAGCAAAATTTTCCGGAAATATCAATCACATTGATTTGAAAAAGAAAATTTAAACTAAACTTGTGGATATTATGATAAATTGCAAAATTTAAACACTGTGATAAATTGGAAAAAAATTTAAAATTTAAAATTTGCTCTTTTTTTTTTGACGTCAATTTATGAAAATTACAGTACCACACATTTTTTGTCATTAAATACGTTAATCATTATAGAAACATGTAATAATTCAACTATCGTAAATTAATATCAAAAAATGGAATAGAAAAATTTCAACTGATATCCAGGTGCTTAAGTTCTATTTTGTTCTAGGTGACATGATATGTTCATACTGTTCACATTACAGTAGTAATAGAAATTGACAGTATTACTGTATCATTTTTAATTTATTTTAGAGAAACCGATGAGTATGATACCACAAACAGTACGTTGTCCAGATGGTAAAGAAGATTGGATTCTTGGTGAAACACATTGTTATCATTTAGTTAGTAATACATCAATGTTCAGTTCAGGCTTTAAAGCAGATCATGACTGTTTCAAGGTAAGTGTCAAAGTATGCTAATTAGACATTCATTAGCAGTATAAAAGTGATACATAATTTGCAATTGAAAAAATGTCTATCGAATTAATTTTTTTTTTTTTTTCTACAAAAAACACTTCTTGATTTTTTATCTTATCAAAATTAGTTAAAATATTTTTGTTATCTCTTTTAGTTTTCTTTTTTTATATTTTTAAAACAATAATTCGCTTAATTTAAATATATTTATTTTCTGATTACTTCTATCAATTATATTTGTATAATGAAAAAAAAATAAAATAAGCATTTTTATGCAAATTTCATATACAAAAATATATTGATAAGGGAAGTTTTTTTAATAATTTATACAAATTATACGGCTTTAATAGGGAGGATTACTTCGCCTGCTTGTGCCCCAGCTTTAAATGGTGCTTGCGGGTCATCCTCTTCATCCGGTACCTCAGCCCATTGAATGACGAATTTATCCTCTTTTGGTGGTCCTTCCAGGCGAATTATTGTCAAATCTGTTTTCTCACCTTTGGAAACAAAACCATACACTGGTGTAACACGATAATGATCATTGTTGGTTGACTTTACCTAAAATTCAACCTTAAAATTTTTCTTTTCATTACTCTACCAATCATCTCCCATCCTAATTAATCCCTTATACTGATAATCTTTTAAAGAAAGGGAAAATTTATGCAATTAAAGAAAATTATTAATTGCAAAAAAAAAATTATATAAAATTTTCAAACCAATTATTTATACCAAAAAAAATTACATTATAATTTGTATTGCTTTTCTTTCTTTTT
>NW_018109577.1:0-2095 GCF_000183805.2 Loa loa | reverse complement strand
ACTAACTTTTTCTGTTCTAAATTTCCTACACTCCATTTTGCAAGTAACAACAATGTAAGTAAGTAACAATTCTGACTTTTCCTTAAATTCCGTATCTTCAATATAAAATCTATTAGGGTGGTAATCGTTTTTAAGCAATCATTCTTTTGAATAAATATGCCTAAGTAATCGGGTTGATAAAAAAATTTTCGCTAATAATGAAGCAAAATTCAATATAACAGACGATTGGAAATTTCAAAAACTGTGCAATATTGAGCTATTAATTGAGTGAGGTACCGCTCTTGAAGTACTCCCTGTCGTGAAAACGAAACCTCAAATAAATTCATTCATATTGTAAATTAATGCTAATGATACTATGAATCACTCTCAACATATCTACATTCCTTAAAATTGTTTCCCACATTCTTTTGTTGTTACCTTATCCAACCAATTTGCATTTTTATGTTTGAACCCTTAATTTCCCATGTCAATCGTTCTGTTTAATCTTGTTATAATGCTTGTACCATATCCGGTGTGTTTCCGATACTTGAATTCTTCATGTAAACTACTCCCATTTCTTAACATGTATATCTCGGTCCCAAATCCGGGGAGGCTTTTTGCTGCTCTCCTCTTCGAAGGTTATCAGCTTCTTCTTCTGTTTATTCTTTGCTTCTACGGACATTGGCGGATTTTTATCAATCTCTTATCACGATAAAGATTAATATCCCTTACCGTTGCGTATTCACAAGACAAATCGACCTCCGAACAAACGCTTTCGCACTAAGCGCTTCATTTTGGATAGATTTGATTGAAGTTTGATTGCCCAACCACTGAGTTCGCAAATAAATTATCTGGCAGTCTTTACTATTTCACGACAACATTCATAATTTCCTTCTAATTCTAATTCTAATAATTTCATTCTAATTCAGAATCACTAGTGCAGGCGAAAGATACCGTGCACCTTGCTGAACACAGCCTTTACTGCAGTAGGGATGCTCCAATTGCGGTGTCTTTATTTTGAATTAGAGATCTCAGGAACAATTTTAATGAGTTGCTAGCCAGCTTAAGTACACAATCATCCATTCATCATGTGGACATACAGACACGCATATATACATAGATACATACATACACATATCGTTGGAAAAACCGAAATAGTTGTATCATAGAATTATTCTTTCAAATGGATCGCATTTACACTTTTTTTTTCTCTCATGCTTGAAGTCATGAGTCAGCTATTTAATCTACTAAAAGTGCTTTTTTTTGATGTTAAGATTTGTGCATATCTGGTAACTAATTTGTAAAGACTTTATCCCATGCAAAATCTTGTATACAATGGTGGGAAAGCTGTACATCAGATAAAATAATTTCTATGCAATTTTTTCTAAAGAAAACTGTTCTTATATCTAAATTTCCCTTACACATGTGAGAATACTGTCAACCTGTAATGACCGTTACTCTCCATACATCCCATATATAAACCCTAAGAAACTCTAACAAGGGCCCAATGTTAATTTGCTCCACGTCGCCACGCAACTCTACTCAATGCAATCCTGTTTTATTTCCTCTACGTTTACGAATTGCTAGTTCAATATTTTTCCCGTTATTCTACGTTATTAATTTGGGTTTCATTCTACTATAATCGAAATTAGTTCTCACCTGTTTATATTGTATTTGTTATTTGAACAACAATAAAGGATAACTACTATACTCCTCGAACACATAACCAATCAGTATTCAGTAAGTCATTCTTTCAAAAACATAACTGCTTTATTACTAACAAGAACAGTAATCCTCATCTAATTTCTCATAATTTTTGCACGACACATATATGCATACACACACATACACACACATACATACACACATACACACATACACACACACGCACACACACACACACACACACACACACACACACTGGATGAATGCAGGAAGATGCGGCAGCACCTAATCAATGTCTTTTACATAATAAGCTTGTTTTTATGAATATGAGTCAACATTGGAAGAATCCTTTGCTAATATTTGCATGCTTATTTATATGTGGATTGCTACTGCTGTTATTAGCTCATTAAATAGTGCACCACGTGAAGGTCGTAAAGAATTTCCAATTGGT
>NW_018109576.1:0-2096 GCF_000183805.2 Loa loa | reverse complement strand
AGTATTAGTATTGGTATTTGAAACGAAATAATAGGCGACCGTTAACGTTTACATAAAAAAACAAAAGAAAAGTTACTTACAGAGACGAATGATAACAACAGATAGCGAGTGAGTATGTATTTTAAAGAGTTTGCAATAAGATCGATAAGATTAGAGAAATAGAGTGCTGTATTGGAACGACCTAATATGTCACAGAGAATAAAAAAATTAACCGTTATAAAAACAATAGTAATGGATTCATGCTCTAACTGCTGTTATTTGTTGGGTAAAAATCTGATTGTAGCTGCTTGATCTGAAAAGAGACAGCGGTGATTGTTCGCTTATATGTATAGTTCACCGAGCAATGTCCATTTGTCCGATAAGTTGTTTACTTCTCACTAAGTTTCCTAATTGACCTCTTTGTTTACTTATGTTCAAGTGTATCATCGGGAAAATGCTGCGATTATCGGTTTGCTATTGGTACAGTAAATCGTCTGTTTGATAGCTTATTTGATTCGAAACTGACCATAAATATTATTCTGGAAAAATACTTCACTAATCTTTTCCAGCTAACTGTTCATTACTTTCATTGCAAACATTAACTTTGCTTTAAATGCATAAAAACGTGGAATAATATAAGGACATGGTTTCAGATGATCACTTTTTGTAAACCTTATTAAGTATTTGCTTTGTTTTCTTGGTTTATTTAATATTTCTATATTTGTCCAATTGATTACCATCATCTTTAATCACTCAAATATTTTCGAAAAAAAAAAGCAAGCAAGAGATATGGAGGTGTAAATGATCGAACGTACGCAAAAGAGTTGTAAACAAATTGAAGCAATTTGATGTAAATAGATTGAAACAATTTAATTAAAAGAAATGAGGTATAATTTTTTCCTTAATTTGATCCACATTTAAGATGAAATGATTTTCTTCCAATTACTTTATAGTAATTTAAATGTTTAATTGAATTCTTTCCTTAATAATGCATTTACGTATTTGCTCTTTCCCCTCTTATTTGCTAAGCAGTTTTGTTCTTTATGCAATTAATCAGCAAATTCTTTTGCTTCATTTGAATTATGAAATTTATTCAGCATAATTTATGTGGCCTAATTGTTAAAGGGAAAAACTCATTCACTATTTTTGTACTATCAAAAAGGTGAAAGATTGAATTAATTAAATTAAAAGTGAAATTAACTTCATCTTCACATATGTTACTCTTTTCTTAAAAGAAAAGTGCAATATATTTGATCTTTCCTCAAATAACTTTAAACATTGATAAATGATATGTGAAATTGAAAATTGCTTTGATTTTAGCAGAAAAAATCTCACATTTGTTATGAAAATTTGTCACATTACAACGACCGAAACAGTTGTCTATTGATTGGAATTAATTGAGGAAGGATCGACTAGTACTTTGTTTCTTCTCTTCCTAACTTCTCATCCTTCTTTTTGTTTCAATTTTTTCTTTCAGGAGGACATCAGCTAATTTTATCAGTCTTATCAGGTGTTATCAACACCAGTGGTACGATTCCTGTACCGTCCTATCATGTATTTAAAAAAATACAAGTAAAAAATGCTGTATTTTTAGGCGAAGGAAGAAACAAAACGAGGGAAAACAAAACTTTCTTAAAGTTTATCCTGTCATTATTATCGATTACGGGACAGTTATGCTTAGACAGGGGTATTCTTTTTTTGATTTAATCAAATTAAAAGTTTAAAACGCTGATTTTGAATAGAATTCAATTTTTTATTCGTTATGGTAATTTTTTTTGTCTTTCCTTGCTGTTGAGGACAAAAAAAGATAATTTCTCTTATTTTATTTATGATGGCTTCTTTCATCAATATTTTCTGTTTTTTAATGATTTGTCCGTGTTTATTATTTAAATTGGGTTTAAACTGGAATAAAAATTAATGTAATTTAAGAATTTCTATGAATTAATTTCAGAAGACCTCAACATAAAAACTCAGTCAGTGTTATTTATAAGGCAGATATTACTGGTACTGCACGAATTGTATTGGATGAAAAAGTAATGAAATTACAGGTGAAAAAATTTTCATTTATATACATTAAACAACTCAGTTCATAATTAAATTTTCAACTTAATTTATCA
>NW_018109575.1:0-2098 GCF_000183805.2 Loa loa | reverse complement strand
AAAAAAAAATTGAAAAATATTTGTTTATTTTTACATTTCGATCATTAACAACAACATTCTTTCATTCTTTTCTTTTTCTATCCTCTTCTCTCTCTCTCTCTCTCTCTCCCTCTCTCTCTTCCTCTTTAATTTTCGTATAGTTCAATCCCACTTCATTTCCAGTGTTAGTTGTGAAACAAATTCATTTCATTATTTTAAAAAGATGGAAAAGTGGGAGTTGTTTAGTTTATTCTCTTTCATTTTCTTACACAAAATATACATTTAACTAATTGCGCCTGAAATGAATCTTACACTTATTTAAATTTAATAAACAATTCAAGATTTAGGCTTAATTCGAATTTAATTTAATTTGATATTTTTTTCCGTTTTTTTTTTCCTTTTGTTTTTGTAGGAATGAAAAATTGAAATTAAAAATTATTTTAACTAATGAGTAATCAACAAATTATATTCATCCTATAATAATAATATAATTCAATTACACATACATATGAAATTTGTCAATTAATATAATTAAAGGAGAAGAAGAAATGAATGAATACGATTAAAAAAAAAAATAATATCATAACTGATAATTAATTGTGTATAACAGGAATAATGATAATACATTATTGGTTTAAAATTATTTTGAAATTCATGATAATTGATTATATTGATAAATAATCTTTCCATTCCTAATTAACATTGGTGCATATTTTGCTTTTCTCTTTGCTAATTAACAATTATATGGACAATTTTGTTTGTTTTCATTGATTTCAATATTATTGTTGTAATTTTGATGATATTTTTGCATAATTATAAAGGAATGGATGCCTTTTGTTGCTAACATTGTATACAATTAGTTAATTAATTATTACCAAATTTGCAAGCATTATCGTTATTAATTATCATCGTTCAACATTTTCCAACTGTTTCAAAAATACAAAAATTAAAGCTTTTCTTCCTACTCTAAATGACCGAAGTAAAAAAGGGTCAAAGTAAAAATAGAAGAAATTTGAAATGTACAGACTATAATCGAAAGTCAATTATAATTAGATCACTCATTCAACAACATAGTTCAATTGTTTGATGATACTTTGACCTTATATTTACTTGAAGTAGAAAATTATGTGGTCAATTCAAATGCTTAAATCTTGTCGTAATTTTTGCCATATTTTTTTTTCTGTCAAATAGTTCAATTTTAAAGCAAAAATGATCATCATCATCATCATCATCATCATCATCATCATCATCATCATCATCATCATCATTATCACCGGCAATCAAGATATCATATCACTGTCAACATCATTTCTTTCTTCATAATTTTACAATCCCAAAAACTGGAACAATAAAAACAAATATTCCGGATTCTTTTTTCCTTTTTTTTTTGTCTCCGACAAATTATTCAATAATTCGTCAAATTCGATTAGTTAATTATTGATTGATTCAATAATTATTTACATAATTAATTATATAAAGAAAGAAATGAAATGATAAAATGGAATGATTTAAAATAAAAATTTCCATCAAATACTAAATGCCTACTATTATCAATACTACAATTCCCATTGCCATTATATTGTTGTTTGTTAGTGTTAACTTGCCTTTCTTACATTTCTAATAAATCACCCTCATTAAACATTTTGTTTACATTGAATTTTGAAATTTATCGATCTGTTCTTTGATCTCCTTATTACTGTTGTTGTTGCTGTTATTGTTGTTGTTGCTATTGTTATTGTTATTATTATTACTATTATTATTGTTATTGTTATTGTTATTGTTTTATTCTCAATAATTTTTTCGTTGCAATCATTTCATTTTATTTTCTTTATCATTTCAAATAAATTTAATCATATCAGTGATTATTTCAAACATTTACAATATTTTAATTCTCATGAAAATGTTTAAAAATCTTTGGCATTGATATTTCTTCTATTTATTTATTTATTTTTTGAAAAAAGGAATTTTGGGTTGTTTGAAATCTTATTTGAAATAATAAAGGTGTGGAAAAGCTTAACTGAGATAATAAAGGTATGGAAAAGCTTATTTGAAATAATAAAGGTGTGGAGAAATATTCATTTCAGTATTGGATAAACGATTGCTTAATTATTAATATTAG
>NW_018109574.1:0-2098 GCF_000183805.2 Loa loa | reverse complement strand
GTTTCTTAATTTTGAATCGTCCACGGTTTTGTCTATTTTCCTCTGAGTGTATACCTTATTAAGAATCCAGGGTGGCATCTTTGCTTTTCTATTGTGGTTTCGATACTTGGATGTTCTAGGTTGTCTCCTAAAGCTCCAATTGTCGTAGCACTCGTTCGATATTTTCAATGGTGGCCATCCGTTCTTTCTCATTTTGTTTGAAGGATTGGAGTTCCCTATACAATATTGACGCTATTGTGGGTGGATCACCATATTTGTTTTTAAGTAATTGTCTTATGATACCGTAATTTTCGGGCGCAATCTCATATCCTGACACTGCTTGCAATGCTTCTCCTCTGAGGCACGAGTACAAATAGTTCAATTTCTGAATGTCAGGAATTGTTTGTGAATGGACAGCAGCATCAAAGCTACTCCAGAATTGCCGCCATTGTCTAGGATCTCCATTAAAGGTAGGTAGTGATAGTTGGAGGAGCTGGACTATGTGGTTGGGAGAAGGAATTATAATTTCATGTTCCTTTCTTACTATCTTTAAAATTCCTTCTAATTTTTGCTCGGTTTCATTCTTGTGCCTTGTGAGGGTTATTATTGCTTCTTGCCCCTCATGCATTACTCGAAACAGTCCTTGTTCCCCTTCTAGAACTGATTCGAAAACTTTCTCTTCTTCATTCCTTTTTTTTGTGGTAATTGTTTGAATATGTGAGAGCCACATCTCGTAGACCTCTTTAAGTGATTTAATATATAATTGAACTCTATCAATCTTATCTGCCAGTACTTGGATCCTTGCCGTATAAAGGTTTCCTTTTTGCTCGTATGATGAGTTCGGACCCGGGGATTCAAATACAAGGGAATTTATCTCTTTAAGAGGAAAAACTAACCTGTTTTCTGCTGGTTTAATACTGGCAATAATACTGCTCGTCATCGTACCTCACCTCGGGCACCAAAAAATTTGTAGCGAATATTGATAGGGTTCGTTTGAAAGGGTGATGTCGAAGAAGTTTGTAAGAATAGTTTGAATAATAACATCGATGGAATTAAAAATCCCAAAGGGTCATATTGAGAAGCGATGAATTGTAAGATTGTTCTCTTTGTTGGGATTTGGTTACTCCATGGCTTTAAAACTATTCCAATAGAATCAATGACTGAATTCTAATTGATACCAAGGGTTTTTTTGTTTAACTTACTTCTGCTCGGTCGTTTTCAGGAATAAGCTCATTGAAATCATTGTCATTTGAAAAGAATTCCCGTATATTCATTAAAGCATTTTTGAAGATATCTTCCATTTCGTTGTAACTTTTGAATGCTTCCGTTCCACTTAGGGGTGATATAACATTATCGACATAGAGGTTCTTCTTAATTTCTAGAGCGGTTTTGCTTCCGTAAGTTTTTAAATGATTTACGCCAAATGGAACCTTTTGGAACCGATAACTTACTAAATTTTCCTTGATGATTTCTCCTTGAATATCCTTTAGCCATAAGAAACGAGTGCAATTCCTCTCGGTCTTTATAGTAGCAGGGTTGCCATATTTATCGATTAAGACCTGCCTTATTAATTCATAATTCTCTGGAGCTATATCAAACCCTCTTATAGCCTCCAATGCTTCTCCTTTCAAACACGAAGTCAAATAGGTAAGCTTTTGAATGTTTGGAATTCCCTGAAGATGTATAGCTGCATTAAAGCTATTCCAGAATTCTCGCCACAATTTTGGGTCCCCACTAAAAGTTGGTAGTGGTAACTGTGGTAAATTTATTGTTGAATGATAGATGGATGAGGGTTTCTCCACTTCTTTTCCTTTAGTAACCATCAGCTTTTCTCGTTGAAGGGCTAATTCAAAATCATCATAATATAAATTTAAGGTAATAATAGCTTCCTTGCTATTATTAATTATGTGTAAAATACCGTGTTTATCGTTGACCATTTTCTCGTGCTTTTCCTCTTCCTCTTTCTTTGTTGTTTTCGTAGCTTGTTGTATGAGGTCCAACCACTTTTGGTTGATTGTTTCCAACATACCAACATATATTTCGAATCGCTTAGCTTTATCTTTGACGATTCTTTTTTTATTTCGTATTGCTGTTTCTGATCTTCTAGCGGCTGGTTTCG
>NW_018109573.1:0-2103 GCF_000183805.2 Loa loa | reverse complement strand
TGTGTGTGTGTCTGTGTCTGTGTGTGTCTGTCTGCGTGTGTGTGTGTCTGTGTGTGCATGTGTGTGTTTGTGTGTGCGTGTGTATGTGTGTGTGTGTGTATCTGTGTGCGTATGTGTGTGAGTTTGTCAAATTACTTTTATGTCAATTCTTCTAGTTTATTTAACAACATCAACAACAACAACAACAGCTACTACTGCCATAGAAGTACTGGTATCAATATTACCATTGGTAACTAATACTATCATTTTATTTCTAGCTTGTTTGTCAATTTTTCCTTGCAACTTTTCACTTCAATTAATGGATCATGCAGTCTCGAATATACCTTAATTGCATACTTTTACCTATTTCATGTTTTATTCTTGCAAAAGTTCCCACTTATTTATCCTCTTTATTTTTCCTTTTTTTTTGTTTCCCATCTTAATTTTGCTTTAAATTTCTTTGCTGTTTTTTTTTTTGTTAATCTCTGTTGACCCATATTGTCTCTTTGCTATTCCCACCTTTTTTTCCTTCATAATATTTGAATAATTACCCAACTTATATTGATATTTTTAAAGCCACACCAATCTTGAGGTTTTGTGAAAAATATAAACATTGGACTGGTTTTATGAAAAGTTAATTCAATTTAATTATCCTTTTTTTTTCATACCTTTTCCATTATATATATATATATATATATATATATTGTTTTTTCTTTTGATGAATCATATATGTTTTAATTGTATGATCTAATTATAGCGTAATTTATTCGTACGTCAGAATGTATTCTTTCTTCTTATGCAAAACATTTCCATAATTGAATCAAATAATCATAAAATAGCTATGCTTCTAAGATGATGATGATGATGATGATGATATTATCGACTTTTTACTTAAAAAAAAGGAAGTAATTGACAATTGTGAATCATAAAAATAGTATTAGATTGACAATTATGTTAGCTTTATGATTTAGGAATTCGTTGTTGATGATTAAATTTAAATTTACGAAAACTAAATTATAAATTATATGCTATTGTAAAAATGCGATTAGCGTCGAAATTGTATGTTACATTTGTTTTCTCGTTGCTTTATTTACCATATATTTAAAGGTTTTTTTTTATTTTTATTTTTAATTTTTAAGCTGGATGATTACATAATTGGTAAAATTTTATCGTTAGAAGACGATCAAATGGCGCTACGAGAACTGGGCGCTACCAAAGCACAGGCGGTTTGTTTTTATAAATTCTCACAAATGATTGTTTAAAAAAAAAGTGCAAGAAATGAATTGAGGAGGAGAAGAAGGAAAATGGTTATATTGTTGGATATGATCTAAATGATAAAAAATGACTTTTCTTCTTAACTTTTCAATTAATAATAAATGTAATGGTTAAACTTTACAAATGTTATCAGTTCACATTTTTTTTTTTACTTTGCTTTAAGAGATAACTTTGGCAATATTGTATATATGTAAACTCAATTATAGCTACCGGTAACTTATGGTTGTACCGATGGCTTAACAACACTAACGTCAACGTTACGTGGTACGACAGTTTCAAAAGGCCGATTAATTCCTGGTGCAAATAATTCTTGTAAGTTTTTTGTTATAAATTTAAAAAAAAACTAGTTTATTCTAATTGAATTTTCAAGATTTTCTCATATTTTAATGTAAAATGCCGATATTTTTGAACACCATTCAAAATTCTGCCTTGTTCGGTGGCATATTTTATATTTTGCACTTTTTTTTTCTTCCCTCTTTTTTTAAATGACAAAAAAAAGGTAATCAGTTTTAGTTGATTCGGGTCAAAGTATATCGCCTATAAGCTCGATATCAATTACTGGCTCAAATTGTCGCCAAATAGTATCATCAAGTGCTCCAGCTAGTAGTTTGGACATGGAAACACTAGTGCGGAATGTTAGTCAAGATGTTGGCAATGATCAGGATTTCTATCGTGAAAGGAGGAAAAAAGATATACATAATATGAGTAAGTTTATTACATTTTCAAATATTACACTCTAAATTTGAAAGATTTAGGAATACGAAAGTATAATTATAATTTATTTACAATGAATAATAAGTGTAGCTTTAATACACAGTCAATAGTTTTTTTTTTTTTTAGTTATAATTA
>NW_018109572.1:0-2104 GCF_000183805.2 Loa loa | reverse complement strand
AAAGGGAAGTAATAATAACATTTTACTATCCTTTCCTTAAGCACCAAAGAAAGAATTAAGCCTAATTATAGTATCAAAACTAAGCTTAATTATAGCATTAGCAATGATGCCACTTATTTTCCATTTCATTTCAATTTTTAACACATTGAAAATTTGTCGCCTCAATGTGGTCATTTATTTTAATGCGTGAAATTCTATTTTCAGTTAATAATACATTTGCAAAAATGTTTGGGATTAGCAAAATAGTGAATATTATTTTAATTTAAAGAAAAATATATTACTTAATGTTACTTAATTTAAACGAAAAGGAAAAGTGTAACCTAATTTAAAAGAACTTAAAGGAAATTGTGTTACTTAATGTTATTTAATTTAAACGAATTGTATTACTTAATGTTACTTAATTTAACGAAATTGTATTACTTAATGTTACTTAATTTAAACGAAATTGTATTACTTAATGTTATTTAATTTAAAGCAAAACAAAAAAAAACGTTACTTAATTTAAAGGAAAATATATTACTTAATGTTACTTAATTTAAACGAAATTGTATTACTTGATGTTAGTTAACTTAAAGCAAAACAAAAAAAAAAAGTAGTTACTTAATTTAAAGGAAAAGAAGCTAATATAGCTAGTGTAACCTAATTTAAAAGAAATTATATGCAAAAAGAAAAAAGTAAAATTAAAAAAGGAAAAATAACCAATCAATAAATTAAATATTAATAAAATTGAATTTGATCGATAATAAATTGCATTTATTTAATTTCATTTTAAATTTCATTCCATCAATGTTTGCCATATATTTATTGTATTTAAGTTATTTAATTGAAATGAAATGATACATATACTGAAGTACAACGATTACTTATGCTAAATGCGATCATATGCGGAAAAATCATTTGAGGTAACGCTGAACCGATAATAGGATTCAGTTTTTTTTTTTTTTTTTGCATTTTTATTAAATTCAATTTCTAACTTGCTCTCTTAACTTACTCTTAAACCAAGTTGCTTGGATTAGTAATAATTATAGGTGGTTAAGCCAAGTTTTATTATATTCCACAAGTTTTACTTATTTACTAGGCTATCCTAAATTAATATAGCCTAGCAATATATCAAATCATGCCACAACTTTTACTTATTTACTAGGCTATCCTAAATTAATATAGCCTAGCAATACATCAACTCAACATAAAAATTTGAAGTAAACATGTAAATTTTTGTCTTGTTAATAATGATAGTTATAGGTGGTTAAGCCAAGTTTTGCTATATTCCATAAGTTTTGCTTATTTACTAGGCTATCCTAAATTAATATAGCCTAGTAATATATCAATTCAACATAATTTGAAGTAAATATGTAAATTTTTGCCTTGCTAATAATGATAGTTATAGGTGGCTAAGCCAAGTTTTATTATATTCCATAAGTTTTGCTTATTTACTAGGCTACCCTAAATTAGTATAGCCTAGTAATATATCAATTCAACATAAAATTTTGAAGTAAACATGTAAATTTTTGCCTTGTTAATGATAGTCATTCATTAGCATTCCTGAATATTTTCTTTTTTTTTTTAGCATTCTTTTTTTTTCCGCAGGTGTTTTATAATTAAACATAATAAAATATGCATATTTCATTGGTTAGCAGATAAGCATGTGTAATTCAGTAAAAAATATTTTTTAATTTGCAAAAAATCGAGAAAAATTTCCGATTTTTTTCTTTGGCAAAAATTTTCGAATGAAATTTGAAAAATTTTAAAATATATCAATTTTATTTATCAGATTGATAAAAAAACAAAAAGAAACGTTTTTTTTTTTTGGACAGTAAACAAAGTAATGTAAAAATAGGCTAACAGACAATAAGCAACGAATAAATGACTTACTTTTTTTTTGAAAGAAAATAAACAATCAAATTTTGTTTAAAATTTATTGGGAAAATTTTTTTTTTTATTAATTCCTTAAATGTCAACAATTTTTTAGTATTTATTTGTTTTCTTTTTTCTTTTTTTTTTTTGAAGCGAATAAAAAACGTTTTAAATGTAAACAAATGTTTCACATATAATATATTTGATTGCATTCAATAATTTTTTTTTTTCAATACTTCTTTTTCTTTTT
>NW_018109571.1:0-2105 GCF_000183805.2 Loa loa | reverse complement strand
ACTACAAATAAATTTTACCATCGATTGCTCAATCGAACAAATCCAATCTACTCTTTCTCGACAACATTACATATATGTGTATCCCTCATAGACATTATAAACCCATTCCACTTGTGCCATATAGGGGGTCATAGTTCATCCGAGTTTATTCTTTTTTTCTACTCATCGTTTTGTACATCCATTACAACACATCGTTCTCTTTTTCTATTTGATTTTCCATTGGTTATCTTTCTAAATATTTCGCTGACTTTCATTGAAACCATTCCACACTCAATTTGTTGCTCATGGTTGCAACTCAAAAGGTTCGAACTTCACAGCAATACTTCGTCAAAGGAAGTCCTTCGTTTTTCAATAATATTTTTCATTCAATTTCCATCTGTGTCTTCTAGGACATACTTTCACGACAAAAAAAAATTTTGGTACCCAAGATGAGGTAAAGCATGTCCGTCAATATAATCTGTAGTATACGACCAACAAAGGAGAGTTTGGTAAAGCTTCTGAATGAAATGAAAGTGATGAATTTGCCACGCCTAGAGTAATGCTTATTAACGGAACAAAAACAACTTGAAATTAGGAGAATCATCCAAGAAAAGATTATCTCTCGAAATATGCATTAATACGCTCGAAACCGCCGACGGAAGATGGATTGAATATGTAGTGAAATGTGGAGCACGAAGAGAGGAAGAAAAATAAGCCGAATTAAGGAAAGGTTTACTCAATACATGAAAGGAGGCAAGCTATTACCACTTGAACTATGCATAAGGATGAGGCTGACCCAGTACTTTTTCGTTTATCCGAGAAAACAACTCGATAAGATGAATCAGTAAAATTTACCTCCCATACCACAATAAATCTATCACAGCTACCGTTCCCAAGATACAGTGATGATACTAAGCATTAGAGGGAGTTCTGGAGCAGTAGATTTGCAGAATATACCAGAGACCCAAAAATTGAACTCTCTTATCTCCTATTTGAAAGACGAAGCTTTACAAGCAGGCAGAAGTTATAACATCGCCCTCAAAAATTATCATGTTGTAAAAAAGTCTTGGTAGAAGAATTTGGCAAACCGTCTACAGTGAATTGCTCTTCAACAAAAACGACCAAAATGACCAGGCCAAGTCCTGCGCACCATTAAAGGAGAAACCTCTGCTTTAGCAGCAATCAAACAGCTCAAATCAAGCAATTCTCAATTAATTGTACTTTGAAAATCAAATTTCCAAACTCTAAAAACTCCGAAAATTCATAGCAAATCGAGAAGATCATGTGCTCTTCGTAGTAAGGACTACCGGGCCGATCACCGACACAAGTGCCTACAGCAACCCAAAGAGAATGTCTGAGTAAAATTGATGCGTGTCTCAACTGTGTAAAAAAAAAGGCGTATGGAAAGAAATTGTCCGAATCGAAGGAAACTATGTTTTTCGGAAAAGGAGGCACAATTAAGCACTGTGTTGATCACCACGAAGACACTGCGCTGGATGCTAAATGCGATTACACAGTGGACTCACAGATCGTTGGAGCAACCAAAAAATAACTGGAATTCACAATTACAACTCTATGATCGAACGGAAGAATCGAAAGGACAAACAGATTTTATTATTATGGAAAGCATCAATGAATATAATGGAAGATATCGAGTCCGTTGGCCATGGAAAGAGTGAAGGGCTAGACTAAGTAACAACTGCGGTTTGGGTTTTGGACGACTAAACTCACTCGTCAAACGACGTCGAACCAATCATCATTTGCTTCAACAATAGGATCAAACCATCGAGAACAACTTCATTCAAATATAATTGAAGAAGTAACTCTCCAAATGGACCGGAAATAAAAAGTTTAAACATGTATTGTATCGTGAACCGATAACGCTTCTTAATCTAACACAAGTATTGCTACGCTTTCGAATGATGGAGAAAAGAATAGTAGGTGATGTTGAAAAGCCATCTCTACATTTAGAACTGCATCCCTCTGAACGAAATTGCACTCGATTCTTTTGGCTAAGGGATCTTCGAAGCCATTTCTAACTATAATGCGACCTAAGATTGTTCGTCACAATTTGTAGAAGAAAAACAGCTCATGGGATCAAATTATAAGTGAAGACGACAAGAAAG
>NW_018109570.1:0-2108 GCF_000183805.2 Loa loa | reverse complement strand
AAAAATACATAGCGTAAATTATTTCACAATGCGAATATCCTAATTAGGATGGAAAATTAAGCACATGACAAATTTTGCGGGATGATTTTCGCTTACGAATACATGTTTCAGACGTTCCAGGACCGTGCGAGTCCCGGTTGCAATGCAACGAGGCCGCGAGGTGGAACCAGCAAGTCCGGAGGCCTTCCATGTGCCGGTAGTGGAAGGTTTGCCGGCACAATATCAAGAACTGCTGGTTGTGCCAGAAATCGACCCATATACAGTGATTAGGAATGCTGACGGGTCGGTAATAATTGGTAAGTTCAACTTATTTCATCACTAAATTTAAATTTGATACGGGTGATTTGTATAAATGTTTCTTTCTAATGCATGTCATCTTTTCAGAATGCGGCATCTGTCCTAAGGAATTCGGGACGCTAAAGGGATGGCGAATTCACGCCGCCAAAATGCATCGGCAAAATGGTGAATTCAACTCGAAATATTATTGCTTAGATTAAGCCTAGTTTTTGAAAGAATTCTATTTAACGAATGTTTACTGAACATTTTTAATGTAATATATCTGTTTCAGGTTTTTGCCAGAAATGCGGCCATTTCATCGAAATGCCGCACGTTCGCTCAGCCGAGGAAGTCGCAGCTACAATGGAGCTCCATTCTTTAGAATGGTGCCCCATGGCCACGAAGGCTACAATGAATGAAAGGGCTGTCAAACGGCGAAGGCTCGAGCTAGCGGGTAGAAACGATGAAGCGGCGCATTATTTCATTCCTGGTAAGTGAAGCATTTTTTTAGACATTATTCCAAATACAAGAAATTGTTTTCTCAAATATTAATTTATTCATTCCAGCCAATCTTTATTTTTTATTTCAGGCGCGCAATAATGACACATTTCTACCCCTTATGGCGAAGCTAATGAAAGATGCAGCCATTGCCATCCCAACTTCGTCAATCTCCTCTCGCTCCAGTATCAATGTTCTCTTCACGCAGGTTACTTATTTTTTGTACTACTGTTTTTTTTTTTTTGTTTCTTTGTTTCTAATTCTCATTTCTTACTATTTTGTTGATTTTCTTATTCTGTTTGTTGTTTTCTTTAGAAATAGAGTTACTAATTATATGTTTTGAATTATTAGTTTTTCAATAAGTTGCTAATTGTATGTTCTGAATTATTAATTTTCCATTTGTTTTGGTATTTTCCAAAAATCACAATGAAACTCTTGAATATTCGATATCCGTTTTTCATTTCCTTTTCTCAGCAACGAATTTTTTTTTCTGGATTTTAAATCCGCTTGATAAATTTGCCTCCTCAAATTATTTGTTCATCGCGAAAATTCTTTTGCCACATTAAATTCCTTTATTTTGTCTTTTGTCATTGTGATTTTTGCTTTTATTTTTTGAACTTTGTTCTGTTAATATTGTTATTTTTGTTCATGTTTTGAAATATCAAAAAAAAGTAGAAAAAACAAAAACAATAAATAAGTAATAAAAAAATAAAAAATAAAAATATGAAAAAATAAAAAAAATAAAAGGTAAAAAAAATACAATAAAAAACGAAAAAAGAAAAAATAAAAAAATAAAAAAAAATAAAAAGGCGAGAAAAAAGACAAAAGAAAAAAATCAACAAAAAAGAAAAAAGAAGAAATAAAAAATAAAAAAAATAAAAAAATAAAAGACGAGAAAAGAAGAAAAAAGAAAAAATAATCAAACAAAAAAAGAAAGAAAAATAAAAAAGAAGAAATAAAAAAGAAAAAAAAATGTTCTAACCTTATTGTTTACTTATCTGTGCTATATTGTCAGTTATCCATTTTATTTAGTTATACAGTTGCTCACACTTTTTGCTCTTTGATAACATCTTTGGATTCATTTCTTTTTAGTAATTACTAATTTTAGTCGTTGTGTTTGCAATTTTATCTACGTTGAATTATAGTAATGTATGTTTGAAATGATTTTCATGTGTATTTTTTTCTAATTTTGATTTTAGAGTTTTTTATGTATCTGTAATTTTTTTATTTTTCTTATACCTTTGCTATTTATGTAACATGTATTTTACTTATTGATATATTCGTCTTCATGTTGTAATTAGTGACCGTTTTCATCTTTATCTTTTATTTTTATT
>NW_018109569.1:0-2109 GCF_000183805.2 Loa loa | reverse complement strand
GAAAAATGGATTTGATATATCTATTTCTTTCCTTTCTTTTTTTTCTTTTTTTGCTTGGGAGTACTTTTTTATCGAAGTTGTCAAGGAAAAAACGAAAAATTTTACTTTTTTTAAAAATTTCTAAACAAAAATTTCAAAGATAATATGAAATAAGCATTATGTGTTTTCCAAATTTTCAATTTTAAGTGAAGATTTTGAAAAAATTTTGGAATTTTTTTTTCTCCTCAAATATTTTAATTATTTTTCTTATCAGATGAATTAAATTAGGCCGGTTTCAGCTTATCAAATATACCAATTTATTGCTATTATTTGCAAATTGCTCAAAATGTTTTGTTATCTTTTTTTTTTCTTGCTTATTATTATAAATTATTTGATGCTTCATTTGTAAATATATGCTAATTTAATTTTTGTTCATTTTAAAATAAAAAGATATGCTAAAAATTTCAGGCGAAAAATAAGATTTAACAAAGAAACATTTATTAGTCATATATATATATATATATATACCGTAAATGAGCCATAAGGCTCATTAATTGTAATATGTTATTGATGAATTAGGCTGTTTTTTTTCCAGTCTCTTTTTTTTTCAGTCTCTTTCCCTCCTTTTCCTCTTTCAGCAATCTTTTCTTTCCAACCAAATATTGAAACGAAAAAAAAATCGAATTTGATATTAGCATTTGAAATAATTTTAAAATAATTTAAAACATTACTTCAAAAAGTTATGTTTAGAATTCATTTAGAACTACTAAAATATCCATTCTATTTATTATTTATCATTGATATATTATCTTTTAATAAATATCATTCATTTAAAGCTTTAAAGTTTAATTTAAAAAATGGATTAAAAAATTTTTCCTTTCTTTTTAAAATTTTAGAGACTGAAAGCTAATAAATTCTTTGATAATTTCTCATTTTACATTCAATTTCAATAGCATTCAATCATAGGTTGTTATCATCAATCCCAAACATTCATTAAAATTAATAATCAGATTGTAATTGTAAATGGAAATGAAATAAACTAACGGATTGTTGCTAGCAAAAGGCGTTAATTAGATGGAATAAATGATTGAAAGATTTCAATGCCTTTGTAAACAATAAAAGACCTAATTTGCATAAGTCGATTATTGAAAATGGAAACTAAATTTGTCAGAAATGTAAATTTACAAATGTTTAAAATTATTTAATGAGTAAAATAAGCGAACAAATAGGAAAAAAGTTAGAGTTATGTCATAACAAAGAATGTCAACAAAATTAAAAATGAAGAATGTATGGATGATAAAGAAATCGAGAATTGTGAAAATTAAGGATAATCTCGAAACATTTACATGAGAGGAAAAGAAACTTTGTCATTTAACAAAATTGTCTTTTGAGAGATTTTTAAGTTTTAAATTTGATTTATTATCATTAGTAGTAATAGTAGTAGTAGTAATTTAATATGGAATACGATAAGGTTTACTGTAGGAATATTTTGATTTATTTTTTGTTCGAAGGATTTTGCTCAAAGGAAATAGTTAAAGGATTTTTTTTCGTATGTTTGACAATTTTGCAAAAATTAAGGATAAGCAATCTTAATTTCCAGTATTTTTATTGGTCATATTATTTTACATGAATACTGTAAGGTTACTGTAAGATTTATGTTTGACATACTGTGAAAGAATAAAAAAGAAACTGCGCAAACATTTGGCAAAAAATTACGATACAGCGACATTAAATTTTAATGATTAAACAATTTACTTTCATATTATGAACAAATAATAAGCTAATGTAGTGTTTT
This sequence comes from Loa loa, assembly GCF_000183805.2. NCBI lineage: Eukaryota > Metazoa > Nematoda > Chromadorea > Rhabditida > Onchocercidae > Loa > Loa loa. The sequence continues at coordinate 335 of NW_018109569.1, read as the reverse complement.
TATCATTTTGAATTGCAAAAATTTTAAGTTTTATGAATTGTAAGAAAAATTCCGAATTATAACTTTTAAAAAAAACTTCACATTCCAAGTGTAAAGAAATTTTGGATCGAAATAATTAATTTTAAATGTACACTAATATTTCAGAATCATACAAAGAAGTTATATTTAGGAATAACCTTATTCAAGATAAATATTTCGTATATTTCACATTCCAAGTGTAAAGAAATTTTGGATCGAAATAATTAATTTTAAATGTACATTAATATTTCAGAATCATACAAAGTTATATTTAGAAATAACCTTATTCAAGATAAATATTTCGTATATTTCACATT
>NW_018109568.1:0-2111 GCF_000183805.2 Loa loa | reverse complement strand
TTTTAAATAATGATCTATTATTAATTTAATCAATAAGTCAAATTAGTTATTTGGTAATAATTAGTTAACAAATTTGAAATAAATGAATAAGTAAGTAAATAAATAAATAAATAAATAAATAAATAAATATATATAACGTAATTGCTCCTGAAGAATGATCTATTATTGATTTAATTAATAAATCAAATTGATGCTTAGTAATAACTAGTTAACAAATTTTAAATATGCATATATATATATTATATATTTATACCATAAATATAAATTAGCAAAAATTAACTTTTTTTTTAGTTCAAATTATACACAATTAAAAATTTGAACAATTCAAAATATAAATAATTCATTTTTAAAATTAAAAAAGAATAGCTTACAGTAATTGGGCAAAGTAAAAGTAAAACATTTCCAAGCCGAGTATCAACTGATTCAAAATGTTGGTCTAAATACCATTGATATAATTCATTAACAGCTCCATTTCGTGCCATTTCAATGATATTTTTTGTTTGAGGTGAAAAAATTAAACCATTTGTATTCCAAAATGTTATTAAACGTAAAGCCATAAGTTCACCTGAAATAAAAAAATGACATCATTTAACTTTACTTTATAACAATATTAACTTTTATCAATAATTTCTAATTTTAATTTAAATTAAGTTTTATTTTTAAAATTTTTTCTTTATAGTTTAAGTTTATAGATTTTTTTCTGTTTAAATTATTTGTAGGGAAAAATACTAGAATTTTATTTTTTTTAAAACTATTCTTTTTTTTCTTTTTTTTTAAAAACTATTTTTATCCTATAAAAAATTTATTTCATAATTAGGTTAAAATTTTAGCAATAAAACAAGTTTATTCTCTTACTGATTAACTATTTTTAATTTAGAAATTGATTTTTTTTTTTTAAAATTTTTCCTACCAATTTTATAAAGAATGATTGATTACATACCAACGGTAAAATTCATATCAATCATTGGAACAATTAATTTATCAATTAATTGGGCACTTCGTTCACCATACATCCTAAATTATTCATTGATAAAAATTTTTTCATTCAAATATTAACATTTATAGTTTTTATATCAATTTTATTATGCAAACAATTTTTATCAGCATATTATCATTCAATCATATCATATGGAATATTATACATTTCTTTATTTCATAATTAAGCAAAAATTTTAACAATAAAATAAATTTTTAACAATACTTAACAATGCATTTGCATAATAATTAATGAATTAAATAATGAATGATTTACATTGTCACCAAAAAATTAATACATTACATGTGTTTAATTGTTTGACAATTTTCATTTTCATCCGGCATACTATTCGGAATATTTCCGGGAATTATGAATGTATTATTTACAAGAATTATTCGATCACGAATACCCAATTCGACAGTATGAAAGATATTATCCAATAATATATACCGTAATGTAAAATGTCGTAATAATTTTGATTTATCAAATGGATCTTCTATAGCGCTAAAAGAATAATAAAAGGATAAATTAATGTTTTAAATTAATTAAATCAATTTTATCGCTTTAAATATTTTAAATAGATTATATGATTGATTATTAGTAATGATTATAGAAGATTAATTTTGGATGATTACCAAAGTTAGAATAATCTTTAATTTTTTATACCAATTTTTATCGTAAATAAAAGCAAAATTCTGTGGCAAAAGAAAAGAATATCCTAAATGATTGTATTATGATGTGCATAATCTGCATATATCATATATAATTTACATATATGATTGAGATTTAAAAATTATCCAAAGTGTTCTTTTTTTTTTTTGTATGAGTAGGATGCTAAAATTGCATAGAATTATAGATGTGACTCATTAATTAGCAATATATGCTAAAATCCACTGCACTAATATGCGCTATCAAATCACTTTAATAATTTGCGCTAAATAACGAATGCTTTATATTAGCATGAATAACAAAGCTAAATAACAAATGCTTTATACTAATAAAGAGCATTATATTAGCATGAGCTAATAAAGATGCTAATCCTTATAATTGTAAAATTAATCCTTGATGAGGATGTATATGTTAAATCCTGCACCAATTTGGAGAATTGAAAAAGAAAAAAAAGACGGTTTCATTA
>NW_018109567.1:0-2112 GCF_000183805.2 Loa loa | reverse complement strand
CTTTATGAAATGTGGAAAAAAAGCTACTTTAAATTTATTTGATTGAAAGTGCTCTAATTAAATATAAATTTGGATGATGAGATGAAAGCTTGAGGAAAACGGATAAATCTTGATGTGTTCTCTGTGTGTGCCTGTGTTTTTTTTGAAATTTATCAAATTTTAAATAAAACCTTTATTTCTAATTATGCTAGATATGAGTAAAAAGGAAATTAAAAAGAGGGAAAATTGATTCTTTTCTTTGATAGGCAAAATCGAACATTTTAATCTTTTATTTCATATCTAAAAGTAAATTCATTTACATTTTATTAAAATAGATAAATTTGAAATTGATAATATGCCGTAAATATGTGAATAATATGCAAATATCATTCGCGAACATTACCATTTCTCATTAATTCATTCGCATTCGCTTTGAAGCTCCAAAAACTAATGTATTCTTCCTATGAAATAGCAAATTTTCTCCGAAACAACGAACAATTGGTTCGGAATATTGCAAGCAAGAAATGCTTAATTTGCTTAAGCTCATTCGCCCTGATCCATCGCAAACATTGAGGCATCCATCCGGAACATTGCTGAAAATTTCAATAATTACTTAATAATGGAATTAGTAGAAATAACAACAATAATAGGAAATAATAACGTTTAATGGGTCAAGCTAAAATTTATTTATAATTTAAATGAGTGTAAAATTGAAGAGGGGAAAATTTTGAAGTTAAAAGTTAGCTTTGATCGAGAAATATGAATTCGTGCAAGAACATTTCTGTAATAAATTACCGTTGAGAGCAGCAAGATGTCAGATTGTTCAACTTTGTAGCACATTTCAAAATATCCCTCATTTGGGGCTTACATTGTAAGATATTACTTCGTAACTGTAATGGAAGAATAAAGTTCTAAAAAGATAAACAGATTTATATTTTTAAAAGGAAAAAAAACATTCACAAATAATTTCTGTAAAATAATAATGAAGAAATTTTATTCAAATTAAATTTTTTTCTGTAAATTTTCCTACACTGTTATCAGAATTAATTTCACCAATTCTCAATAATATTAATTTAACTTATAGGTTGTAATGCTTAGAATAAAAGTGAAAAAGTTTTTTGATGGAAAATTCATTGCTTAACATAATGTCATCAATGACAACAATTCTGGTATTTACCGGTAATAGTAACTAAATTATGTTCCGGCACTTACAAATAGTAACAATCAAAGGTTTCACAGAGATTTAAACATTTTGAAGATTGCAATTGAAATTACCGCATCACTTGTCATAAGAGCGACACCACTTAAACTGCATAACGTATTTGTGCATTTGTCACCAACTTTCCGTCTAACACAACAATTTCGCAACGTGTCATCAACTTTGCTCAATTGTTGAAGATCCTTGTCTCCCATTAAAGGCATTTGATCTGAATCATATCCCCGTGCTAATGTCACCAAACTTGCTAGCACAAAAATGAAGACCGATTTGTTCATTTCTGAAATAGCGGAATGAACTACAAAAGTATATAATTACAGATTGGTTTACGAGAATTTGGGATGGTTAACGGCATAAATATTTAAAAAATGATTACTTCAAATTATAATTTGTTGTGAAAAGGAGTAATTAATAGTTGTCACTAGGATTCGTTTGAGAAAAGATGAAAATTAATCGGAATGAAGTTTCATTTTATTTAATCAATATAGTTGCACAGGTTATCTAATCAGAAATTCAGATATCACCAAAACTATATAATCAACAACCCGGAAATTCGCCAAGTCATCCAAGTTATCAAAGTTTGTCCAGATTGTCTAATCATTAATTCAGAATTTATCAAGACCATCTCGTAGCAATTTAAAAGTTGTAAGGATTATCTATTCAACGATTCAGATGTTATCCAGGTTATCCAATCAACGATTTAAAAGTTGTTTAAGTTATTTAATCAGTGATTCAGTTGTTACTCAGATTATCTAATCAATAGGTTAAAAGCTGTCCTGGTTATTTAATCAACAACACAGAGGTTATACAAATCATCTAATAATCAGTTAACCATAGCTCTGGCTGGAATATTCTACAACAGTATAAGCAAGCAATATGAATGCGAAGCAATCGGAATAAATCATCAATGACAATTT
>NW_018109566.1:0-2112 GCF_000183805.2 Loa loa | reverse complement strand
CAATCTTCTTCTCTCTCTCTCCTCCTCTCTCTCTGTCCTCCCTCCTCTCTCTCTCTCCCTTTCCTTGTTTACATATATATGCAAATATTTATGTTGCAAAAACTTTATCTAGAATAGATAATTTAATTCTGAAAGAATTTCAGGGATTGGTAGAATGTATTAAAAGATATGTTTGGCCAAAAATTTTTTTAAAAAAAAAGTTTTGGTTCAAAAATGTATATTTTTCTTCTAATACTAATTAATTTATCTATGGCATTGTTTATTTAAGCAATCAACAATATTAGCTATCAAGTTAACAAAGAATTTGTTTCAAATTTTAAATTCGAATTTTTTCAAATTTCACATTTTTTAAAAATTCATTTCATATTTTATTGCACTTCGAATAAATATGCCCAGAAGATAAACTTGGCCAAAAAAAAAATTTAAATACATACTTTCTCTACAATGAAAAATGTATTATACAATATATTCATAGTAAAATATAACTACAAAAAGTAATAAAATTTTGTATCAAATGCTTTATCCATTGAAATTGATAAGATAATTATTAAGAATTGGCAAGGTGAGATAGGTCAACTTTACGATGGTGACATTTATTCTGTAACTTATGACAATTTAATTGTTTATTTATTGTTTCTTGTTTGTTTACATCTTTATTTCCTCTTATTTACTCAGGAAAATTCAAATAAAGGTCATTTTTAAGGTTCATTTTAGGTTCATTTTTGCAAACAATTTTAACCTTTCACAAAATTTGCAATATTAAAATGAAAAGAGTGTCAGGTAAGAATCAATCTTTATAAAAAGTATGGATCAATTACCTCTGAATCATCACAGTAAATCATTATTCCGATCAATGAATGATTCATCGATATGATTCTAACATTCTGTTCTTTTGCATTACTGAAAGTTTCATTCAAATCTTAAAATATTCGGAAATTTTTGATGACTAATTTAGAAATTAAAATTTTTATTCAATCTTTGATGTTTCACATCTTTTTGTCATTTCATAAATTATAAGATTTCCAAAAAAAAAAAAGAAAAGAATAAATGAAGAATTCATGATATAATTAATGACTCTTATGTTGCTCATGTATTACTCATCTGATGATTCATGCCGAGTCCCTCTATCTGCTTTGTGACATCAATTAAAAGCTTTAAGCAATTGACTTACTTAGCTTATAGATTTATTTGAAAATCTTCAAAAACGTTCTGCTCTTAAGAAGTCGAATCTTAAAAGAAATAATTATCAATTTTTTTCTTTAATGTCACCGAACCTATAGATTGTATGTCACCAAAAATCCATTTATTCTAAAAAAAAAAAAAAGTTGTATATTTGACCTTTTATAATATTTCTAAAATATTCGCAAAAAAAAAAAAAAAAGTTAAACGATTTCATTTAAGTTATAAAAACTTCACAAAATTTTGAAAAAATATTTGACAAATTTTTTATAAATTAAATTTAAATACTTTCAGTATCCAACTACTTTCATCATTGCTGAATTCTGGTCCACGTTATTATTCAGCTGAACATTGCAATCCATCATTACCGGTGTGCAATAGTGATAATTTCAATTGGTATGATACTGTAAGATTTCAAGAATTCTCAACATTAGAATTATTCCTTGGATCACATTCATCATCTCAATTACCGTCACCATTTGAAGAAGATTATCAACAATTGACCAACGGTCAATTTTCAACCAATAACACATCAATAGTTAGTTTAACCTTACCTTTTTTTCGTTTTTTTTTTTTAACTAATTTATTGAAAATTGTGATTATTTTTACAAAAATTCCCATAAATTCATATAAAATTTGGCGAAAATATTTCATAAATATATGTTTGATACAATTTTTAGAAATAATGAAAATTTGTTATCCACCGGAAAGGACAGTTTTTGTTTTTTTTTTTTCGAAGATTTGTTTTTTTTTTTTTATTCTTTTCTATCATATAATTTACTTCAAAAGCGCAGCTGTTCCTACTGGAATACATCTGTCGTTTTCTTATTTCAAAGAAAAAAAAAAAAAAACCTTCCTTTTGGCGCTTTTGTACATTCATTCTAACTCATTAGCAGCTTTCTTCATTTCATTTTTACTTTTTCCTTTCCTTTT
>NW_018109565.1:0-2116 GCF_000183805.2 Loa loa | reverse complement strand
TATATATATATATATATATATATATATATATATATATATATATATATATATATATATATATATATATATATATATATATATATATATATATATATATATATATATATATAAATAATAGACAAAATGAAAGGAAGTTTTAATTGCCCGAAAAGCATAATAGCAAGGCATTTCTTAAAAGCAAAGCTTAATTACACTCTCATCTGTCCTTTCCAATTTATTATCTTGCCTATGTGATCAGTGAATAGAATTTAGTTTGTAAATTAATTCTCAACTTTGAAAAACAAATTTGTATCATTTTGTTGTTGAGTGTCTAAATACTTTGTCAATTTTTAAATTAACATCAAAACCACATTATGCTATCCATTTTAAATAATTTCCAATAATTATTACTACTAATGCTAAGCTTTCTGGTGTTTTAATTTGGATGAAACTTTTTGCAAAGTTTAATTTTGTCAATAGAAAATATGAAGTATATTGCAATGCTTATTAGTGAACTGTTGTAAACAATTATAATCAAAAAGTTCACTTTCTTCTCGTTGGTTATTTCGTCATTCTATTAATTAAAACGTTGAAAGGTTTTCAAATCAATTTATTACTTACATTTTCTTACGTAATCTTTTATAAACTTCAATATCTTCCTTCCTCTAAGCACTATTTCCTACATACTTATCATACATCAATCCTACTAATTGTGTCCTTTTTTTTTTCCTCAAACGATGATATAATAGCGATGCTAAATGAACCGGTTAGCACTATACAATTACATATTTCCGGTTTTCCTTATTCATGCTCAATTATTGTTAAAGAGTTCGTACTTTTCTTATGCCTTTTTTCCTCGCTTTTTCTTTTTCACTTTCAGAGATCGTCTCGAATTCTGTCTCAATGCAAAAATAATTTATTATACCATTGGGATATAAAGAAAAGAAAAAAATTTTTGAGAAAAGAGGAGATTTTTCGTCGGAAAACCTGAGACGAACAAAAAAAGTGTTGTCGAATTGAAGTTTTTCATTTCAAATAGTCAAAATGGATTTTAGTAGAGCAGAACAAGAATACAACATGGAATTTAACTAAAATAAATGCTTATTTTTCTTTGCATGAATAGAGGATAGAACGAAAATTTCATTTCTAGTAATATATGTTTACTTGTTGCTGTTGTTGTTGTTGTTGCATAAGTGAACTTTAATCCTGAATATGTAGCAGGTTGTGTGATGAAAATTGATAGATTTTGCAAAAGTTGAGAAGAGAAATAATTTAAGCCACACATTTTGGAATATTTGCCAGTATTGTTTATTTAATTAAGTTTTAATCCAAATCAAATAAGTTGCTCTCTAACATTTATGTATTATCGGCTTGGTAAAAGAGGTAAAAGATAAATATGAATGTAAATATTAAATGAATAAACAAATTGTTTTATCAAATAAATGAATTGTTTTAATGGCATGAATGAATGAACAGGAACTAAAAAATGTTTTAAAATTTGATCTTTTTAGAAGTTAAGAATATTTTATAGAAACAGTAAATTTATGGATCAAAAATTTTCGGGAAAAGTTTGCAGTTTTATGGCTTTTTTAACTTACAATTCCAAATAAGTTAGTAGCTGTTTAATCCATTTTAATTAACAATTAAGCAAAGTTTTACCATCAAAGTTTGGGAATTTTTTACCTTCAGAATAACCGATTTCCCTAAATGGAAATCATTTGATTACCATAATAAAACAAACTAGTAATGACGGAAAATAATGAAAAGATCTGTTTAAATATATACAAATGTATCGAATAACTTCACGAAAAATACCTGGTCAAGTGTTTATTTTACCTTTTTGCCTTCTTATCTTCTTTTACCTTTTTATCTAAATTAAATTCGCTTAGAAATATTCCCAGAGGAAAAAAAAACAAAATACTTGGCCCTGTTTTTTCCCAAAATTATTCGACACATTTGTATATGCTTAAACAGATTTTTTACATTATTTTCCTTCGTTATTCGTTTGTTTTATTCTGATAATTGAATGATTTCCATTTAGGTCAATCGGTCAACCGGATTACCCGCTACAAATAATCTTATCAATGAAATACCCTGACAATAGAATATCTCAAGAGCACACTTTCCAGAAATTATC
>NW_018109564.1:0-2119 GCF_000183805.2 Loa loa | reverse complement strand
TTATTATATTATATATATATATATATATATATATATATATATATATATATATATATATGTATACAAACGAACAAGCCATTACTAAATTATGGAATCCAGACAAGTCAATTAGTCGACTTTGTTGTTTGTCTCAAGTGAAAGTAGTTCCGAAATTTTACAGAAGTAACAAAACTCCTTTATACGATCTCGTTGGCCACAGTGATCGTATATTGTGCTGTGACTGGTCACTGAATGAATTAATTGCGAGTGGTGGCGTGGACTGTACAGTTAAAACATATCGACGGAAGATGTGAAAGTTGATCAACTCTTACGTTTTCCAAATATAACGTGCTAATAATCTGAAACAGAATTATGAACAGTATTGTAAACATTGATATTTACAAAAAATTATATTAAATCGCACTTGTAGATATGGTATTTAAAAAGAAGTTTTTTGAATAAAAATTTAATGAATAAAATAAGAAGGCAATTGATTATTCTTGTCGTTAACTCTGAGCCATGCAATTACAGGCATACTTCGGATATTGGAAAAGTGTACCAACTTTTATAATTTCTAACACTTTGTATGACATTTTGTGTGTTTGGATTTACACATTCCTGGTGTTATGTATATTTTGTTGAGTTTGTCAAAAATAAAGTTTTGTCATTTATTTTCTTAACTTTTAAAGGTTTTTTTGTCCAAAGCATATTTCCTGTTCACTTCTACTCAGTTTTACAGTTTCGATTGGCTATTGTTCATGTGTACTGGTCTTGACATTATGCTGGGTATTGAAAAAGCCAACCGTGTTGTCAGATGACTTTAAAATATTTCTCACGAACTTTAGACAAGCGTAAAAGTTCCTAGGTTATATTTGACTGGCTAGATCAGAACAGAAGGAGTTGTCATTGATAGCAACAGGCGGTATCCAAACAAGGGTTCGACACTGCTAAATATATGCTAAGTGGAAGTGGAGTAATATGAAATATTCGCAGTTGCTGGGATTTTGTAATATATATTATAATAAAGCAAGCTTGTAGCAGTCATCTCTCTGTTTGGTACTGTTGATAAAAGGTCTGATTAAAACTTTTATACTACTTTTAGGATGAATGATGTTTGGAAGTTGAGTTTTTAAAGTTTGATTTAAATTATTTCAGATTTTCCACTGTTGGCATATATTATAGTCAAGAGAAACCATGGGTAAAGGATTTCAAAATTTTATGAGCAAGAAGGATTTCCATCCAAGTGCTTGGTGGAATATCAAGAAGGTATATATTTGTTGATAATTTGGTTTCTTAAGCATCCCATACATCCTTTTGGAAGATCTCCCGCGTTTGGTTGTTTTTTAGGTATGGGAAGCGCGTCAGAAAGATGAAATGGAGAAAAAACGACAGGAGGACTTGCGTGTTGCATATGAACGGGAACAAGATATACTCAACAATAAGTATGGTTTTTTTTCTCATCTGTGACCGAAATTGAAAGGTGACTGAAAAATTGAATATAATATTTTCGATAACGACATTGGGTTTATTTCAGAGCCCTTCTGGGCGATGAAAAAGCACGTATGGGTCTTTCGTTTATGTATGATGCGCCTCCTGGAATTAACAAAAAAGAAGAGGACAAACCCGAACCAAAATTCGAATGGCAAAGAAAGTACAATGCACCGAGAGAAGAGCAAGTTTTTTTTCGAAATTTTTTAAAATGCATTCATTGTTTAGTTTTTTCTGCTTATATGCAACGAATTAGTTATCCAGGTTATAAATCTCATTAAGAAGATTATAGAAGATTATAGCTCCTCATTCTTGTTTACTTTAATATAAAACTAATTTCTACAAAAAATTTTTCTGTTTATCTTGAAAACTTTCTACATCACCTATTAACCGTAAACTTTATTCGTTCAATACATTAGTCGGGGTTCAATACATTAGTCAGTGTATCTTTGCTATTCTCATGATGAATCCTTCTCTGTTAATACAATGAAAGCTACAATTTTTCCAATATTCTTCTTTGATAAAACATTTTTCTTCAATATCTATTGTACTTGTTTATTTCATTCATAAATATAAGTATTAATAGTATTTGACTATATATATATATATATATATATATATATATATATATATATATATATATATATATATA
>NW_018109563.1:0-2121 GCF_000183805.2 Loa loa | reverse complement strand
CAGCAGTTTTTCTCGACAGAGCAGTCGGACAAAAAGAAATGTAATTCAACCAATGTTCACAGTGACTTAAAAACTCTACTTGAAAATCATAGAACTTCGTCTGGAAGAATTTTGCAGAGCAATGATATGCTCCTAGTGGTCCATGGAAAAATTATAAATATCCCCACAAGGAGTTAAATTTCACCTTCTTTTGTGTCTTTGTTGACAAAAGAGCGTGTTGACAATTTCTACCACTTCCTGCAACATTTGGGTCATGTCCGTAGAAAGGCGTTGTTTGCTGCACCATACGGATAAGAGGAGAACTCACAGCAGGATTACCATTTGGTTGCATATCCACTGGAACGGAGCACATAATAATGTCCATTAAAAACTAGATAAATGTATTTGCAAAAAAGAAAAGATTCGAAACTCCAGGGAAAATCAATTTAGTTCTTTAAAAAGATTTTGGAAACATTAGACATCCCGTAAAATTTGAAATGAACAAATTCTGAACCAAATGGAGAAGGAATAGTTCCGAAAAAATCTAAATCAGTTGGAAAAAATCCAAACAGCATTCAATTATTTAAAAACCAACATAAAGTCCATAGAAAGTGCAAAGGGAAATGGATGATAAAATTCGTTGGAAATTAACTTACTATTTGAAATACTCCGTTGCAATGTGGTGTTATTAATTACGGGAGGTGTTAAACCACCGCCAGCAGCTTGCAAGACAGCACCCGGGACTGAAGCTTGAGTTGGAGACATTAGCTGGGGTGAGCGCATATCGTGACCAGATGGTGCCTGATAACATGAATTTATCGAAGTAGCAGGTGCTAAGCTTTGTACTGCTCCTGGTGCTGAATATTTTGCTGTAAAATAAGTCTTTTGATATATAACATAAATTTTTAGTCGAACATATTATTTCTTGAACATATCCAAATAAATTTTTCCCGACGAGGGATGAAAAATCGCTTTCATGGTTTCATTTATGAATAGAGCTCGAATTCTCGTGTACTGATGAAAACATATCTGATTTCCACAAAAATTTTCAAGGACAAATTTGAATTGCTGCTTGTGCATCAATTATACTAGCCGGTCCCGGTAGTTCTGATTCTTTTCTAAGGAAGAGGTAAGAATAACAAGTACCCATAAGATATTGTCAAGAGCTTTCACTCACGGATATATCAACGTGCATTTTATCTTATTTACTATAAATATAAGATATTCAGCAACAACAATGACACTGATTCATTTGCCACTCTCTGCAGAGAACAGGCAAGTAATTTTAAATCTCATTATTGAATGCAAAAAAAATGTTGTATCTGAAAGTGTTTTTGCTCATCCAAGCATCCTTTTCTCCAAAAATTTCTCTATTAGTGGTGAAATTCCTCACTGCAATGAATGTGGCGAAACTGTTCATACATGCATTCAAAAAAAGTAGTAAAAGTAGCAAACACAAATTTTAATGGAAAGTATGAAAAACAAATGTATTCGAATTATTAGGGCAACTGCATTTATTTCTATACACAATAAGCTAAATTTCGAGAAATTTTTTAATCTACAGACTGCTAGCTGGTTTTTCATCTTAATTTGCGTAGTAGAATTTGAGTTGATTTACTTTTTATGGAGGTAAGGGAATATACTGCTAACTCACTCAATCACTATCGACAGACTCGCTGTTTTGATTTTAAAAATCAAACACCGATTAAAGAGTACTTCTCGCAAATTCGGAATTTATATTCAAAATTTAATGACGGAAGAAATAACAATAGCATACCAATAGGTGAATATTGCTGAGGTTGCAGATTTGATTGCTGATTGGCTGGTGCTGAATTTGGAGCCGGATACACTGCAACAGATGGACAATTAAACCAAAAAACAAAAAGTTGCTTTCCATAGCAATTACTTAATTTCATCAAACTTATCAAAACATTACTTCACATCAATAAATTCTCATCGATTTAGCTTGGAATTTTTATTTGTATAATGGTAATTTCGACTATTAAAACCTTGCACGATGGATTTATGCCCAGGCAATCTTATTAATAACAACTGACTAATAAACATTGAATAAAGAATAATTAATAATAGTGACTGTAATTAATAATAATAATTAATAATAATAATAATAATAATAATAAT
>NW_018109562.1:0-2125 GCF_000183805.2 Loa loa | reverse complement strand
CTTTTTTTTTTTTTTTTAATTCTATTTACAGATCTATTTTATAAAGAAGGATTTTGAAATGTTTATTGGAAATTATTGCTGCATTTATTTAGCCTAGAAAAATACTTGGCCTTTTTTTTTTTTTTCTTTTATTGATCGAAAATTATTCAGGAAAATGCATTAAAGACTCATCTTCAATTACTCATTTCTTTTCTATTCCTCTGTTTTCTGCAAAAATACTTTTCCGGCATGCTAATATATATATACGTATATATATATATGTATATACATATCCATATTTGCAAATGTATAAATGAATTGATAGCTTTTTTTTTTTTTGTTAAATTAGGATAATATCCGAAAATTGCAATTGATTTTTGATCTAATGGAATACTAATTTAAAAAATTTCCCAATGTTAACTAACAATTCCAAAATTTTACATCCAATTTTAAAATGATCAAATGCGTTCGGAAAATTTTTCATTCAATGTTAAAATTGCCAAATGCGCTCGAAAAATTTTCCATTCAATGTTAAAATTGCCAAATGCGCTCGAAAAATTTCTCATTCAGCGTTAAAATTGCCAAATGCGCTCGAAAAATTTTTCATTCAATCATTGAAATGAACAAATTCGCCCAATGATTTCTCATCTAAAAAATGTTTAAATGTTTTAAATGCTTTCGAAAATTTTTCATTCAATATTTTAAATGCTCAAATGCATCCATTTGATTTTTTTTTTTGTACATTTTTTTAAATGAAGAAATTTGATAAGAGATAAGAAAAATTGATTATATTTTGCAAAATAATAGTTTAAATTTTAATTAGTAAAAATTAAATTTCTTTCCTTTTTTTTTTAAGCTTATATAATAGCTTATTTTAATCATATTATTACTATTCCATTTCATATTGGTAGTAAAAATTAATGGTCTTTTTTCCTTTTTTTTTTTTCCCCGAGATAAGCTGCCTAATAGTTGAAATATCAAACAATCAAATGATTATTAATCAGCCTTAAAATCTGTTTTCATTTTTTTTTCTTTTTAAGATTTTAATTATTAAATGATAATTTTATGAATGGAAATATGAGATTAATTATTTATTAACCGGAATATTTCAACTATGATTACATCACTAAATTTATGAGTAATACAAAAATATTTCAAATATTTCTTTCTTTATACGAAAATTTTTTTTAAAAAAAAATTAAAGAGAAAGTTCTTTTCTTTCTTTTTTTTTTTTTTTCCGATATACTTTCCGATACTTTTACATTATTAATGAATAATAAATTAGTATCCGGTTTTCCTTCCCAGTTTACTCTTTCAAATTATACAAAAATTACAATAATTACTCTTATTGGAATTTAAATATTTTAGAAATTAAATGAGATTTTTTCTTTTCTTTTTTTTTTTTTTAAGTAATAAAATAGAATATAAACAAATATTTGTTATCAACAATTTATGTTTGTATTAATTATCAATAATTTGAATTATCATTCATTTAATTATCATGTTAGCCCTAATATTATTTATTAATTAAATTAAGTTACTTATTTGGATTTTCCTAATTTCTTGTATTAATTAAATGTCCTCATGTCCTCAAATAACTAACCAATATTATTAGGTCTTGTTTTTTTCTTCTCTTCTCTCTCTCTCTCTCTCTCTCCCTCTCTCTTTCAAATAGTACTTCTTGGTACATCGCACTTTTCCGCTTTTTTTTTTCTTGTCTGAACTTTTCAAAAATTCCAGATGATTCATACCATCTTCTTCCTCTTCTCTTCAACACATTTTCACAATTCCTTCTTTCTTCTCTTCCTTCTTCTTCGTCCTTGCTTCTGTCGTTAAAAAAAAAAAAAAGACCTTGGAATTGGTAGGAAAAAAAAAAATGGAAAAGGATGATTGTTCGGCAAGAATACATTTTTCCCAATCTTCCTTCTTCAAATATCGTGTAAATTTGGCTTGGTTATTATTTGATTCTTCTTTGTTTATTTATTTATTTACTTATTTCTTCATTTATTCTACTTATTTGTTTATCCGTTTTATTTATTTATTTACTTATTTATTTATTTACTTATTTACTTATTTACTTATTTATTTACTTATTTCTTCATTTATTCTACTTGATTTATTATTCTACTTATTTGTTTATCCATTT
>NW_018109561.1:0-2128 GCF_000183805.2 Loa loa | reverse complement strand
CTATCATTCCTGATATATGCAAGCATATATATATATATATATATATATATGTATTTGCATTAATATTCTTTTATCAAACTTCTGAATATATTTAAAAATCAATTAATACCATATAGTAACATATTTTATACCATATTATTCATATAATGACAATATAATACATTGTTAACACATTTCATATCGATGCTATCTTATTTTTATTGATATTTGAATTGATTGGAAAATTCTTATCGATGGTTTTATGAATAAATTTATCGTGCTATCAATATTCTTATCAATAAATAATTCTTCTTTTCATAAAATTCAAAAAAAAGATAAAAATAAAAAAAAGAAATATTTAACTTTGTTTAGCATTCTTGTAATTCTTTTAATCGCTTTAAATTGTTCTAATTGTTACCAATGAGATAACTCTTCAAAAATGCTATTTCAAAAAGATGATATGACTTACAGATGAATTTTATGCGTATAAACCTTTCTGAATGTCAACCACGAATGTATAATACTAATGAAGCCGTATCCGGCATTGATGAAACTGGAATCGCTTGTGATAGTATCGATGCTAATAATACCAGTGATGAAGATTGAATCAACTCATGATGCTATTTCTATCTCTTTTCATGTATGTATAAATCGATCGATGAAATATAGGCTAAAAAATGAATAAATTAACTTTTACTTCATTCATTAAAAGATTTTCACATTAACTTTGTCATCGTAATTTCACCATGGAGGAAAAATGTGAAATAATAGAGAAATGATGAAACTATGTCAACTGTGGTGATAATAATTTTCATGAAACTTAAAGAAATTGTTTTACTAAATGTAATTAATAGTGAACAATTACAATTACTTATTTCATTCAAAAAAAAAAATTCACATTTCACTTCATTTAGCTAAAGAAAAAAAAACAAGCAAATATGCATAATACATGTTTCAAGTTTAAAAATGAACATATAAGAAATAGTTCTAAAACCTTAAGTAATATTCCTAAATCTTAATGAATGGTCAAGGATCCTTAACTAATGACCACGTAATTTATTGAAAACATAACCAGGTTATCATTAAGATGGAAAATCCTAAACAGTTAAAAGAATTATCAATGACTGTGTAATACTCAAATAGAAGAAGCAAAGAATAATTAATTCTGGCACCGGAACAAACGCAAATAGCTATTTTCAATGCTTTTCCAATTAGAGATCCTCTTCGCTGGTCATACTCTTTTGTTTTTTGCATTAATCATTCAAATTGTGTCCATATTTATGTATAATATCTCAATGAATCAATTTAAAACATCATAATTATTCTAGCAGTTCATATGGTATGACCATGAGAGGTTGGTCATACCATTAAAATATTTCCTTATTCTTTACCATTCATAAATTTCAACAGTTCATTATCATTATAACAATTTGATGACATTTTAGTGCCTTGGATTGTCATTCTTTTCACCTCTAATATTGTCACTGAGTGATCAAAGACATGATACCGTAAACTATAGCTACATTTTTTATTATTATTAGCTTTCAATTCATATGCAAGTAACATTTTTGAAATCATTTAATTTTATCCTTTCTGAATGAAAGCCACAAAATTTGTCAAATTCTTGGAGGAGGTTGAATTTTCTAAAATTACCTCTAATTTATTTAAAAAAAAGAGAAAGAAATTGACAATTTAAAAAGTACATGTTATACTGATGCAAGTAATCTTGCTGATACATGTATTTTCCTGTTTGTTTTTTCCAAAATAGGCAGAAATTTCAGGAATTTTCAATTTCTATTTCAGAGTTTTGGAACATTTACAAAATTGAATAAATTATTTTATTGCATACAGTAGAAGAAGTAATATAACATATGAAAGGGAAGAAAAAGTGAAAAACAAAAAGGCTATTTCATGACTTATAATTGAACTGTGCAATTTCTTTTCGTAGCAATTTCAAAGTTTAATTTAATTTCTTTCAAAATTTTAATTCAATTTGTACAGATGGTACGACAACATATAAATATGCGCATTCACAAAAAAATGATCCCATATGTGAATCTGCACGTATAGTTTTTTTTTTCTTTTTAAATTAATTACTTTAGTCAAAGAAACAAAAAGTACTCAGAATCGACGAATAACCTAACATTTG
>NW_018109560.1:0-2128 GCF_000183805.2 Loa loa | reverse complement strand
AAAAACAGTCTTAGATACGGTAGGCGCTCGCCAAAGTTTTGTGTAGCAAATTATAATCTTTTTTAATAAGCTTTACTAATTACTCATCATGCAGGACTACAGTATACAAGAATAAATTTGCTTCATTATAACATTCATGAGGTTGAGGTCGAAAAATGTCTAATAAACCGAACGTTAACCGAACTGCTAAGCTTGAATGTAATTGCTTCCAAATCGGTTAATTAGGAAATAAGTAATTGCTTCTCAACCAGTTAATTACTAATTAGGCAGCAACCTTCTCCAATCAATTGGGCAGAAAACTTTTTTCTTCAAGTTAGGACCTCTGGATTTACAAAAGATTACTCGATTTCAGAAAAAAAAACATGTCAATATTTCATTAGCTTGTATTTATTTGTTTTTTTCAAGCTTTTTATGGCTCCGTGAAGAATGGCTCACATCCCTTACTTTCTTTTCATTCATTTTCATCTTATAAGCCAGATTCCTTACAAAAGGCTTGATAGTGCGAGAGATCGTAAACTAAATCCATGAAGATCAGTATGAAATTTGAACAAATTCATTCATAAATGTCACTATTCCAACAATGAATACAAAAAATTAACAAACTAAGTCATTCCGGATCGTGTCCGGTTCAATATCTCCAGTTGAAATCGAAGTAAATTAATGACGTCAAACGAATGCTTTAGGAAATATCGGTTTAACATTTTAACAGTGACTTCAGATATGGCAAAGCCAGTCGGATTTCTTCTTTTCGTCATTTATTGTGCTGCAGCGCCGGCTGGTGCACCAAATGGCGGAAGAGGTATTCGTCCTTTTTTTATCATTCCATTTTGCCTCCAAATGAAATCAAGTTGATAGTATATTTTACTTTTACCATCACCCCCTGTCGTGTCATTCATTACCTTTCTTGTAATTTGAATTATAATTGGTATCGGTACGAACATCACAGACGTTTATTCTTTACCGCGAAGCAACGAGAGTAGAGTTATTGATACTTAAATGGTTTGACGGAATGGAATCCATAAAATGTAGAAACCAGAACTTCATCCCATCCTAATGGGATGATTAATCAAAGCGACAGTAACAAACTCAAAGATTAATACTTGTTCGGCAGTATTACGCCGATAAGTCCTGGCATCAATTTCAGTTATGGCGATTGTTATGCATGGTGAAGCTGACAAGTTGTGGGACAATGACCAATTAATAGGGACAGTGCAATTAGAATGTATGTTTACATCATGGAAAATTACATACTAGTACTGTTTGATGTTGAGTGATTGCTCATTTCAAAAACATCCAAATTGACAATTCTTTCTATTATAGCAAGCAATTTTCTGATTCACTCATTAGCTTCTTTCAATTAGATAAGACACAAATTTACATAATTATTTGTACTTAATGATATTATCAGTATGATTATAGCAACAGTGACAAATTATGGCACAAGTGAGGATGGAAGACTGTTTGATTTGGAGGAGAATCCATTGCTTTTCGTAAGGAACACCCTTGAATTGATAAAGTGATATGATTCGCAAAGTGAAATTAGACAACTGTAAATATACCTAATTTGAAAAGACTAATGACCGTATCTCGCAATAAAGATTGATGATCATAATTTCTACAAAATGAGATTAGATTGCTAATAAGGCAAGTGGAAAAAAAGAATGTTAAACATGGAGGAAACAAGAAAGAACGTGAAGAAAACTATTTATTTAATAAAATTGATTAAATTAGCACATGAAAAGAACTAAGGTATGCAGTAATATACGGTACTTTTGACCATTTCAAACCATTTACCTTAAAATTACCGATAATACCTACAACAAAACAATTGAGATATTTAATATCGGTTAATTTGAAAAAAAAAAAGAAAAAAAGTATTTCTGCATTATTCCCAAGAAGAACCTTTTACAATTTACAGCAGAATCCGTCCTGGGATGTTCTCACTTATGAGTCAAGTTGATTTTGCTTACTTTTCTGAAACATAGAAAATTTTCCGCCTGAACGGGCAGTGAAATTAGAGGAACAAATGATAAATGGTGGAACAGTGCTATAATTTGCTACAACAAATTAGCTGAAATCACTGTGAAAACAGTCGAATTGATGAAATTTGCGATTTGATGTAATTCTT
>NW_018109559.1:0-2130 GCF_000183805.2 Loa loa | reverse complement strand
TTTTTTTTTTTTTGTTTTAATTTCATTTTTTTTCCAAACAGTAAAATGTATCAGGTTATAGAAATGCATCAAATTTCAAAGAGCAGTACTATAATATGATAATGTGAACATTATCGACAATTAGATCAGACAACACTTTAATAATGACTCATTACATGATCAATCACTAGGCATTGACATATGCTGGGGTGACAAATGTCTTCCATTTTATGCAAATCAATACATTTTCATTTTCTTCAAGCTTTTAACCCTGAAGCTTGAAATAATATTTTTACCCCTTTAGCCTTGAAATAATATTTTGCTTAATGGCAAAAATTACTAAATAAAATTATCTTTAAACACAAAAAAAAAAAAAAAAAAAAGACGAAAAAGCAAGTGATACGATTTGAAAATATTTACTCATTTAATTAATCATTTTAATCATTTCGAGGTCAAGGATGAGAATGCAACGTGGCAAATGATAGGAAAAAAAAAATAAAAAATGAAAGCTTAAAATTTTTTAACAAAAAATTTTTTACTTTTACAACAAACAAATAACAAGCCAAATTATTTCATTATAATTTTGCATATAATGTGCGATCGTTTGTTTGCATAAGTGTCTTTCGCAATGTTTTAATTTTTTTTTGTTTCTTAAAACTTTATATTTTATATAAATCTATCAAAATAATGTAATTGTATGACAATATGTTGTATGAGATATTGAACTTACTTTCTTGAATTTGAATCCGGTGATATATTTTGATTTCCTTGATCCATTTTTGTTACTTAATTATTGAACTTGATCAAATTAGTCAAATTCAACGGCTAATAATTGTTTTGATTCTGTTCAGTTAATTACATCCCATTTAATTGCCCTAAATAAGATTTAATTTTACATAATCTTATTTTAATCGGTTAGTATCAAATCCCATTTAAAGGGTGGTTAATTTTTTATAAGATGTTTTATTTTGTCAAATGATATTTCCATCTGACTATTTTTCCTCGTCTGCAATATGAAAGGATAAAAAATTTGTTGAATATTTTCAACATGCTTAATTAACTTTCTCTTTTAAATATCACTTTCAATTCATATTTATTTCTAATTACAGCTGATTTGTTTATAATAATTATCTTGCAAAATGCAGCATTTTTTAATTAGTTTTTTGATTTATAAATAAACATGAGATTCTTTTTCCAAAAAAAAAACAAATAATTAAAAAATCAAAACATTCTTGTCAATCATTTAAAAACTTTTTTGTTTTCAATTTTATAGCACTATAAATATAAATTATAATGATTACTGTTAAAGTCAAACCTAAATCCCAAGATAATCATTCATTTTGTTCTAACAACAAAATAACTTTATCAATATGAAAAGTTTCCTTTTTTTGATGTCATAATGCAAAAGCGCCTAATGTAATAAATTAATTTTCAAAAAGAATTCAAGTTCCGATTCCTTTTTTTTCCTTTTTTTTAAAAAACAATTCTCATAGGGGAACAATAGCTTTAATGGAATGTAACATTTTGTCCGAAAATTTCAATTAAATTTATTTTCATCTATTTTACAACATTTTTCCACTTATCCATCCGTTAATCATTTCTTGTTAAACAGACATGAAAAAATCACTTAAAATGCATTATAAAGTTTTTTTATTTGGTACTTTGCCATTTTTTCTTTTCAAATTTCACAACAATAATTATACGTGTTAATTTTCACGTAGCTAATGTTATTTTACCAAAAAAATTTTTGAAAAAAAAAAAAAAAAAATTGTCAATAATGGAACAAAAGAAAGAAATAGAAAAGAAGAAAACTAAAATAAAGTAATTTTAATCAAATTGCATTACTATCCCATGATTTAATCTAGTTTTAATTATTTTAATTTAACTAAATCTCAATTTTATTCCTCTGTTGTTACATTACAAAAGTTAAATATATCATTTTGCATGTAAATTAATTTTAGAATTTACACCATAACCAAAAATTAAATCAATTAAAAAATTGATCATGCAGTTTTTCTTCGTTTTTTTCTGACAAAATTTTTTTTTTTTAAATGTATCACGAATCTTCTTTCTAGTATATCTCGAATGTTTCTAAAAAGTGTATCTTGAATATTTTTCAAGTATATCTCGGGTTTTTTTCCTATTATATCT
>NW_018109558.1:0-2130 GCF_000183805.2 Loa loa | reverse complement strand
AAGCAATAAGTTTTGAGGAATGAATTACAGTGTATTGGTTCTTGTGTGTTCGAAAAGTATTGCAGTTTGTCCTTTATTATCGTCCGGATACAAATACAACAGAAATGAGTTTAAACTAATTCCAATTTCAATAAAATGACGTCCAGATTAATAACAATAGAATAATGAGAGAAATTTGTAAGTAGTAATTAATGAATTAGGAGAAAATAAAGGGTGAGTTGTGTGAAGCTGAATGCCGACTGATGGGTTTTTAATAACAATGAATGTGTGTTAGGATTTCTTATGTTTATATAAGGAATGTGTGAAGCGAAACAATCATAACAAATTGACGTATCCTCAGAGCCGCCAGAGAAATCTAAATATCTATATTAACTTATATTAAAAACAAGAAATCTAAATATCTATATTAACTTATACTAAAAACAAGAAATCTAAATATCTATATTAACTTATATTAAAAACAAGTGGCTTCAATCACGATATATATTGCTTGAAGAAAGGAAAGAAATGCAATGCTTAACAGAAATCTAGAGATGCACCATTGGATAAAAATATGTTTATGAGATTAGATATCTCTACAGTATGCCCATTAATGTGCATAAGATTCGTTGTCATCCGGATGTGCGCAAATCTCAACATCAAACAAAGCTCCTTTAGACGATTTATAGATAGCAGACTCATAACCTTAAGCATGAAAGAGAAAAAACAAATGTAAATGCAAACTTTTTGTATGAATAATTTCATGATACAACTATGTCGGTTTTTACGCACATATTACTTGCTTTTTGTATAACTCATTCATCACTGCGCACCAATTCATCGCGTAATATATAAATATATATTTCACATCCTTTTTGTTAACTAGTAATGTTGTGCAAGAACAATATTACATCTTGAATAAATTAATCTATACCGCTGAGAAATGAGTTCACAGATTAATGATTTCCCAACAAATGTAGGCATAAAACAAAGAACTTTAAGTTATCTTGGGGTCAGGTAGTTCTAACCTCTTGGACTGTTGTAAACAAATCCACGATAAAGGGGATTCGGACTAGTAATCAGGGGAGTTTCTACAGTCCAATTATTGAGTTACTCACTCAACAACACATGCTCAAATCAGCTAAGGAACTGTGCGCTCCGATACGCATAAATTCAACAAACTTGGTGATCAATTTATATTTAATATTCTCTGAAAACTCTTGTAACATATAATACTTCTTCGTCTATCAGTAAACGGTTGTCAGCCAATATTGACTGTGTCTACACACGAAATTTCACAATTTTCATAACACTTTTTGAATATTGTGCTTAAAATACGAACCTGGTAACTGGACAAAAAGCGATAATGTTAAACGTTTAATATCGTTAAATAAACGGTAATGCTTGAATAAGCTGGAGCAAAAGTTGTCGGGAGCAAAAGTTTCCTATCTGGAATATCTCCATCGATTCCCAGCTAATAAGTATGGTGCCAACACAGCTTTCCATTTGGAAGTGGAGAACTGTGCAAAAAATTTAAGGTTAAAGCGACGGAGGAATAACTGCAATTGGAAAACTGCTTGAAGGTAAAATTGCCAACAGTTCTTTGTCAATGATACATGAATGACTTAATGACACGTTGAACGCACTAGGAGAATATAGACTTGGACTAAACTGGAAAAACTTGTATTTGTTATATGGCCCTTTTGTAAGCAATTCAGGCACTCCTCGATTGTTTTCAAGCGCTCCATTCGTTGCTTTGCTGTTTGGTAGACTTGACATTCATCATCCCACTGATCCTCGTTGCAAAATGAAGTTGCTTTTACTATCGTTTGGATTGGGCTGCTTGATTGCGGCTAAAGCAGATGTCTCTCTTTTGGTACTGCATGGGTTGTGACTCAACTTCGACTCGGTTGATTTTCGTGGTACTCACTACATGAGGCCTAGCTTCTCTGTACTTCCTCATTTCTTTGGACTAATTCCTGCAGGAATTTTCGGAGTCTAGTGGCCGACCAGAACTTCTGGTCCTTTTTGTTGGTAAACTTTGTCTAACATCCAAATTGGCAATCTACTTTCGATAATAATTTCAATGCTGGAATGCTCCAAATACTCACCCATTGCTTTCAGTTGTCGAAGTATTCTTTCCATAGATCC
>NW_018109557.1:0-2131 GCF_000183805.2 Loa loa | reverse complement strand
CTCAGTTAGTCGAATTTGTAATTCAGAAGTAAAATAAATGATAATTGATTTGCATTAATTTTGCAAAAATATATTGAACAAATTTTATTTTAAATTAACTTCTTAATTTCTCATTTGAATTTATAATTCAATTGATGAATTCGTAAAATTAAATCAAAAAAATAAAAAATAGAACGACATCAAACTTTTTTAAAAGTATCCAAATTTTGATAATTAACATTTCATTTGCTTTACTTCAAATCTTTTTTCTTTTTAGACCATATTTTAAATAAATATCAATTAAGTCTTTGGAAATAATTGAAAAGAAATTTCAATGTGATAAATATTAACTATTATTTATTAGACAAGAGAAAAGCAAGAAAAAAAAAACAAATAATATTAAAAAATAATCCTTGAATAAAAGGACAGTAAACATTGTTAAATTTGCATATGAAATAAATATTATTTTTTAATTTTTATTTTTTACTTTTTTAACTTTTCAATTAATTTTTTGTTTTTATAATTTTTATACTTTTGTTTTTTATAATTTTTATTTTAATTTATTTTTTTTATTTTTTAACTTGTACCTTTTAATAATTATCAAATAAAATTTTCGAACATTTTTTGGTAAAATTTCTTCATTTAAAATATATTTTGAAAACTTTCAATCATTACATATATTCCTTTTTTTTTTTTGTTGATTACTTAATTGTGGAATCACTGTTATCATATAATTTGAAAATTAGACTAAAATATAACCTGTAATTACTTACCTGAGCAAATATTTGCTAAATATGCATTTTCATGCCGTTTCAATTCCACATACATGACTTTAATGAGCTCATACTTTTAAATTTATCATCTAAATACGGTTATCAATAATTAAAAATTAATATGTTTACAATAAAAAATAATTCATTTCTATAAAAGTTAGCATGCTAATAGTAAATGACGTAAGCAGCAATCTGAATATATTAATTTTTAATATTGATAAGAAAATAAATAACTTTTAAGTGTCATCACCAAAATTTCTTTAATTAAAAATAGAAAACTATAAATAAGGGATATCGAAAAAAAAAGAGATCCTCTTTTTAAGATATATAAAAAAAACGAAATTTTTAATTTCTATCTTTGTAATGTTTAAAGCGGTAATTTTCAATAAGTGATCAATGGATTACTGGCGATCTGGGAGAACCAAAATACGGTCAGTAAGGTCAATATGAGAGGCAGCATGGTGAGCAGAAAATAAACAGGAGGCTGTTCTTACTAATGTTTGATAAACTAACAACTTCAAAGTTTTGATTAAATTTTATTTTCAAATTAACATAATCTTGTTACTCCTGAACATTGCAATCTCTGATAAAAGTGAAAAAAAAAACTAAATTAGTTAGTGGTCAAGAAGAGAATGGGGATAACCAGTTTAAAGTATCCAGTAATATGTCTTATATCAATAGTTAGTTATAACATACTTATGAAAGTAAACTCAGTGCTGATGATTGAATAATTCAAAAAATATTGGAAGCAATACTTGTTAATTGATTTACAGCCTTTGAAAGTGATAGAATTAAGTTATAACCTTTTTTAGGAATTTTGAAATCAAAAAAGGAAACTAATCATTTAAATTGATTATTGGAGGCTAAATTTCTTCAAATAGAAAAAAAAATTCCGGGGAAGAGTTTATTATATGAAGCTAAAAAATAAAAGGTAAAAACGCTTTTTTTTCTGTGTTTCATTACATTTAATTATCAATTGTTAATTATATTTTTCACTAATTAATCAAGCATTTTCACTGGAATTACTGTTTCGTTAAAAGAGAAATATCCTAATTTAGCGGGATTATTGCGCCGTTGTGAAAGAACATTGTAGATCTTCATCGAAAATATTTCACGTAATCCTGATCAATTTCTGAATACCTTAAATCGTACTTAAGTGGAACTATCTTTTGACTAATGAGTAATTTTATTGATGATATGATGTTGTATGTATTGTATTTTGGAGATAAAAAGGATCGACCTCTTACATATATATATATATATATGAAGAATATTATCTTATTTCACTTTATATAAGGGTAAATATATGAAAGGTCCTGCTATAGATACGGTAGCATTTGCATGATAACTGGAATTATGAACTTGAAAAGTCTGTTGCA
>NW_018109556.1:0-2136 GCF_000183805.2 Loa loa | reverse complement strand
GTCATCAAATAAACAGGAAGTTCATAAATCGATCGCAAGACTACGTCATCAAATAAATGGGAGATTCATAAATCGATCGCAAGACTACGTCATCAAATAAATGGGAGATTCATAAATCGATCGCAAGACTACGTCATCAAATAAACGGGAAGTTCTTAGAACGATCGCAAGATTACGGAAGCTAGAAAGATTGTCCAGTAATAATTATGAATATTTAGCTTACTATATAAGTATTTTTTTTATCCTAACAAATATTTTTAGTATTAAATCAATTCTGGACACATAAAAATTGCTAATATTGAAAACATTATTCTTTCCTAAATTTTCAACCTAATTAATATCATAGAATAGAATGATTAATTGATGAATAGCTTTCTGGACGATAAACCGGAATCATTTTATTTAGATAAAAAATTTTATCAACTTACTATCATCTTTAATTTCCATATTCATAAGTACAGCTTCGTAAACAATTAAATTTGCCACTGATGTTTCTGTAATTTTTTGAGTCTCCAGAGAAATCCTTTCCATTGCCTAAATATTAAAATACTCATAAGTTAATCATTAATTTATCATTCATAGTGATAAAAAAATTCAGTTTGATTTAACTGACCTTAACTACTTGCTGTTTTTTCAAACTGAAATATGGATAGCAAGTTTTATGATCAGTAAATGGTTCCAGACAAATCACTAATAAAACATGATACTGCCAAAGCATTCGGAAGAAATCGATCAATGATTGTTCTGTTGGACCCTGTAAAATTTATTCATTTAAGATAACTTCAGGAAAATTTGATTAGAATGAGAATGAAATAAATATGAGAATAGTAAATATCAATTAGTTATTTAGCTAAAATTTGTCTTACGTAGAATTTAAAAAATGAAAGTTTTGTCTGACTCAGATGAATTGCCAACGAACATTCAATAAGATATTAGAATGGATTTCAATCTTTATTGGAAATTTAAATTTAAAATGAAACAACTAAAATAGAAAAAAAGAAAGCAATATATATTTCCCGCTCAATCTTTATGAGAAAATAATCCGGTAGTTATGAGCTATTGAATGATATGATATTGATTAGCTTAGAATAATCTGGGATGAAACATTCCATTCTAAGGAAATTTCACAATCATTTTTTGAGAAAAAAAAAGAAAGATAGCACGAATAAATGTGACCTAGAAAATAAGTATATGAATCCACAGATAAGCAAAAATGATCTAATGGAAAAGTTGTTGATGTCTCAATGGCATGCCATCAATTCCAATGCTTCTTAACCGGTAATCCGCTAGGATGGTAGCATAATGAGTAAAAAACAAGCCCAGCCTAATCTTATCAATATTTAATGAACAAATATTTCAAAGATTTTAATTAAAATTCATTTTCAAATTGATAGGAATTATTATTTTTGAACTTTAAATTTTTTGGATTTTGCTACTACGATAGACGGTCTTTGCTAATATTTTGCAATGTTCTCCCATTCAAACTGTAACTAATTCCATTAAGTGGATAGAAATTTAAAGCATTTCGTACTTTTCTGCCCAATTAATCATACTGATATTTTATTATTATTATTATTATTATTATTATTATTATTATTATTATTATTATTATTATTATTTTTATTATTATTATTACTATTACTATTATTATTTAAACTTCACAATCACAGCAAAGCTTTCATTAAGCTTTCGGTGCATATCTACACAAGAACTTACTTGTGCAATGATAAAATTGCCAGAAGGAATGTTAATCTGCGTTGCATGTATATATCGCGAATCATTCGGCATTGTTGGAAGCAAACGTACAGCACCTTCATTAAAATTGACAATACTTGGCGATCGATTCTTACCTTCATCCTCAAATCACTAATTAATTTATTATCATATTTCGAATTAATTATAATATTTGACTAGCTTTCTTTTTTTTTTTCGTTGCTTCTACATTACTGTTAAATATTATTTAAAATCAAAAAATGCATAAATCATTTTAATATTCTATTCAAATTTTCTTTTAAATTTGAATGAAAATTTGAAATAAAAAAAAATCTTCTCCAAATAGAATTACTAATTAAAAATCATTTAATGATAATTACTAATTAGAAATCATTTAATGATATGTATATATATATATATATT
>NW_018109555.1:0-2136 GCF_000183805.2 Loa loa | reverse complement strand
TATATATATATATATATATATATATATATATATATATATATATATATATATATATATATATATATATATATATATATATATATATATATATATATATATATATATATATATATATATATATATAAATAC
Organism: Loa loa; assembly: GCF_000183805.2. Lineage (NCBI taxonomy): Eukaryota > Metazoa > Nematoda > Chromadorea > Rhabditida > Onchocercidae > Loa > Loa loa. The sequence goes on along the minus strand of NW_018109555.1, from coordinate 2,007 downwards.
ATACACGGGCATATAAATACAATGCATACGTATAGCGAAATGCAGTAGTCATAACAAGCACAGCAGAAGTAGTGATTAGTGATTAATGGTTGTAGACGTGTATGAATGTTTTTATGTGAGCTGAGAAAGGTACTGTTGATAGTTTAGAGTCCGACGTTATGTTGTCGTTCAGGGAAGCGAGCTTTTGAAACTGTTGCTTTTAGTTGATGCTTCTTTCATTCCTTACCTCATTTTGTCTTTTTCATTTTATGTAATGTATAGATCAAAAATTTCCGTGGCTATCACTACCCAGTGATTCTTTCACAGGAATCATAGCCGAACTGTCTTGGCTGGGCCGAAATACGCTTACCTGAAAATCCCTTTATACTTGATGATTGATACTTAAATTAGTTTACACTTACCTAGTCACTCGAAGTTTGAGGTTCCAATAAAACACAGGAAACTTAAAATTTTGACTATTTCAAACAGATTCTTCCAAACTGTATTCACAGCATAATACGGGAGAAAACCGTGCTTCGATCTTTAACCTTACAGAGTAAATTTTACACTGTCATATGTCTGAATGTTGGAAGAGATTTTCGTTCAAGAAATTGGAGCTGTCATATAATTAATTGTACGATAGTGAATTTAGCAGTAAACTTTATCATTTATCGATGTTTTTTTTTCCTTGAAAGTTTGTATCACAGCGTTTTTGAGATTTCAACAAATCAGCTTGTGATGTGGTAACCAATTATACCATGATGAATTATGAAATCTGTTATTTTCGGTTTGCTTCTATTTCGTTATCAATGAAGGTGTTTTTCAGATACGGTATTTGAAAAACATGTGATACTGCAATCACCTATATTTTATTTTGCCGAAACATTTTCAGTTATTGGAAAAGTACGCTCATCGACTGCAATTAATAAATAGCTGTTGGATTATGTCCGTTGAACGGCATAAGCAGCTTAATCGAACATGATGATGCGCAAAATCACTTGGAATGCGGAAAACTGGATGAATACCGATGACGGTCTGCATGCCAGAGGCGCCATTCACATGGATATCGCCAGTTTGCTCCACATATCACCATGGTATAGTTCACGTACCGTGTGTCGATTCGTGCGCAGCCTGTCGTTTCATAGATTGTAAATGCACCTGTCTGGTATGCAGACCGACTGAACGGTGTTACACCTTCCATACGGAGATCTGTGTGGGATTTCTCATTGAAAGAAAATCAGAACATATTTAGTTTCATTGATTCCTCTTCGTACGGTTCCTCTAAATAAGCCTTTTGCAAACTGCTTCGTTGTGGATTTCGGGCAGTAAACCGGATTGTTGATTATAAATTCTGGCGAAGAACAACATAACTAAAATGATCTTAGTAGTGGATGATGAAGTCTTGCTAAGTGACGATGTGAAATGAACGGTTGGAAGCAAACCTGCTGGTAAGGTAGAAGGCCGGTCTAAGACTGATTCCCACCAGAGGCGATCTCTGCCTTGTCAAGCATCTCTTTTGCAAGCTTGCCTACTACCATTGCAAAAGATAACTTTAATTAGAGAGAACGATTTAGCTCCCGTCCCGGGAAATACCGGGAGGAAATCTATCAACACTATAGCAGTTCATCTGTATCAAGCAGCAAATGATGACCTTGAAGCGGTGATGGTTACTGAATGGTTTGTTATTGGTCGCAGGCTATCTCTTCCAATCGCTTCACTTCCTTCCTCCACTTTCTCTACTTTTTTCGATTTTACCAAAAAACGTTGTTTTCCATTTTGCCTGGCTGTCATGTTATGTCATGGATGGGGTACGGATAGATGGGTGGTGCTTGTTAATGTTTTCTGTTCCCTCTCATATTCTCTCTTGCCATTGCATCACCACAAGCACTTCACTCTTCGAGCATCACTCGTTGTCGAGTTGCCACACGCTCCCTCCCTCCATACCATCGCCATCATGATTATAATAATAATAATAATAATAATAATAATAATAATATGAATAATAATAATAATAATAATAATAATAAC
>NW_018109554.1:0-2136 GCF_000183805.2 Loa loa | reverse complement strand
ATATTTATCAATTTCAGTGAATTTTTTCTGACTAATTATAATTAATTAAAATTAAGACTAGTTTTTATTTGTAGTGAAAATGGTGCAGTAAAATATGAACAATATCCTTTGTGGAATGAAAGGTATGCCATCATGTGAAATTTCACGACAACAACAAATATCAATTAAACAATTTACAATGCCTAAGCATAGTCAAGGCTTTGGAGCATTTAGTGTTGCACAGGTAAAATTTTAATTTAGCATTTATTCGTATAAAAAATTTTGCGCTGTTTAATGAGGAAAAAACAAAAAAAAACAAAAATGATAATAATTGAAAATAAAAGGAAGCGTTTATGAAATTTGTTATCAAATTATTTTTCGTTTGATAATTTGTACCAAAAAATAATTATTACTTTAAATATGATGTAATTTCATATAAAAAATATGATGTAATTTCATATAAAGTTGCATACTTTCAAATTTATGCAGCATATGATAATTTAAATTAAATTAACAAATAACGGTGATGACGATGATGATAATTATTACAATCATTATTATTATTATCATTATTATTATTATTATTATTATTGTTATTATCATTACTATTGTTATTGTCTATTATTGCTATTATTATCATTATTAATTATGATAAACAACGATTATTGCTGTGATGAAAACAATAATAATAATTATTATTATTATCATAAACAACGTAATCATTCCTACTCTCTGTAAGGAACGATTATTGCTATGATGCAAACAATGATTACTATTATCTTATTATTGTAATGATATTTCAATTCGTTGTAATTTGCATAAATTTTTCAAGAGAAGAAAATTGATTTTTTCTAAATTTGCATTAAACGAATAAATTAAAGTTTGAAATTTATATAAATCTAATTAAAAAAATAATGATTAGCTGATGACAAAGTAATATTTAATCATTTTCCCATGATAAATTCCACTTCTTTTTTGTTTTTAAAACTTCGTTTATACAATGCAAAGCAATTTATATTAATTGCTTTTTTTTTTAAATTAATTTTTCAGTATGTTAACCGTGACAATAATAAAATGGTAATCAATTTGAATAGATTGAAATTGGAATAGATGGAATTGAATTAATTGCTTCCTAATCGATCCTAAATGTGATAGTATTATATCATATAGTGTTGCATCTTTTGTTGTTTTTGTGATAATTAATTAATTAAATTTGAAATAATTTCATTCGACAAATAAACAAAATTTCATTTTTATAATGTATTAATTAAATAAAGCACATTTGCGATATTATTGGCAATAATAAATTTTTTTATGCATGACAAATAAGCAAACTATACAGTACAAATAGTAACAAAAAAAAATAATTTACCGTACAAATAGCAATAAGCAAATGGTCTATCGTACAAATAACAACAATGAAGTAATTTACTGTACAAATAGTAATAAAAAGTTTGTTGATAATTTAAATTAAATGATATAAATAGCAACAAGGTTTTATCATACAAATGAGCAATAAGCAGATAGTTTACCATACAAATAGTAACAAAGAAATAGTTTGTCATACAATTAACAGTAAAAGCAAATAATAATAAACAAATAGCAATAGACAAACAATTTATCATTGCTGATAACAGTAAACAAATAATTAAAAATTCAGGAAAAGTAAATAATAATAAACAAATTACAGTAATAATAAAGTAAACAAATAGCAGTAAACAAACAATTTACCATACTGATAACAGTAAGCAAATAATTAAAACTATCTTTTTCAAGGATAATTTTACAGCTCTAGCAATTGCTGGTCCTTTCCATGATATACCGGGAAAAAGTTGTATTGGTACACAACTATCATTTGTTGGATAAAATCCTAATTTGCATACACAACTATAGGAACCTTTCAAATTTGCACATTCCCAATTATCTGAAGGGGAAAAAAAAAGTATCAATATTATAATTAAATTTATGTTAATTAGGCAAATGTAATTAACAATTGTTAAATAACATTTAAAATTTTAATGCAGTGATTGGCAAAACGTTGAATCGCGAGAACTAAAAATATGGTTCGTTAAGACACCGAAGCTGTGAGTTAAAAAAAAAAAACAAGGCAGTGACAGCTCTTATCACTATATGTTGACAAATGTTAATGGATTCGTT
>NW_018109553.1:0-2137 GCF_000183805.2 Loa loa | reverse complement strand
AATTACTAATTTTAATTTAAAATACAAATAAGAATTACTAAAACGGACGAAAAGAAGATTAAGAAAATACAATAACAACAACAACAAACAATAATAATAATTAATAATAATAATAATAATAATAATAATAATAATAATAATAATAATAATAATAATAATAATAATAATAATAATAATGACAATAATAATAACAACAACAACAATAATAATAACAACAACAAACAACAACGAACAACAACAACAAACAACAACACGAACAACAACGACAACAGCAACAACAACAACAACAAACAACAACAACAACAACAACATCAAAGCAGTTCAAAGCGGTTTTTTTTTCTTTTTGCAAATATTAACAAAATGCTTTTAGATGAAATGGTAAAAAAAGTTTCTCAGGTAAAAATAAAAGAAAATCACCTTTCAGATAATTATAAATTGTAATTTATGAAAAAATAAATAAATAAATTCAAAACTATCCGCGAACCAATTCACCAATCTACTAATAAATTTAACAAAATTACAAATAGAAGAAAGAAACCTCGTTAAAAATGTAAAAAAAAGAAAAAAAATTAGTTCAGTAACACCAAATTGTTTCAATTATTTCATTTCTATTATGTATATATTATTTCATTAGCAATTATTTTCATGCATTTTGTAATTGCAAAGTCGTTTCACATGTAAATTTTCTTCCTTAATCATGAAATATTTTAAAATAAAGTATAAAAGAAACGAAAAAAATTCATTTCCTTCCTTTGCCTTAATGATCAAAACTATAATAAAACCCGATATTTCGTCCCCATTGTACGAGCATATTTTATTTGTTTTTTTTTTGTTTTTAATTTATTTACAACCTGTATTTGCCGCTTGCAAAATCATTTGTGTGATATCCATTTGTCCACCCAGAAAATCCAACAAAACATTTCCTATCGACCATCCAGTTGTACTTTTTCGTCGGAAATTCATAAATACCTTAAAAGGGGAAAAAAAAACTTTTCCGTAAAATTTCAAGATTATCGGTTTTTTTTTTGAAAATTTTCACATTTTTAGAAAAAAAAAACAACAACAATTGCTGAAGCAAAGATAATATTGAAACGAAACGATAAGTGTTCTTTTGTCACTAATTCAAAAAAAAAAGGTCACCAATTTATATCGGAAAAGTTTTTCATTTTTTTTTCAGTAATAATAATTGCATTTGATAAAAAAATGCTGCAAATTTGAAAATTTTAAAAGTTCATAAAATTCATAGATTATTATAGATAGCATTTTATAAAATTCATTTTTTATCGATAATCAACAAACAAACATATTACATTACAATATTCTATTAGCTATTAATACTTTCTTTTCTTTTTTTTTCGGTACAAATAAAATTAAATTATTTTTAATTTTTTTCCATCTTTTAAAAAATCTTTCATTCTTTCTATTTCAATTCATTTTTTTTTTTTCATAATGAAAAATTTTTTACCTGTGGAAAATATTTACACATCGTTACAGACATTTTAATATATGATAAACCCATAATGTATTGTAATGGATTCATTATTCCAATTATTGTTAATATTAGCATTATACCAACAATTAATGCAAATAATGTTGCAATACTCCAACAAGTATATGAAATACGTTGATTACCACGCTAAAAAAAAAAAAAAAATAGAAATTAATCTTCATTTAAATTTAAATTTAAATTTTGGATTAATTTGAAATTTTCATCTTTTCATAATTTTTGAGCAGTATAAAAATCTACAAATATGAGAAAGTTAAAAAAAAAAAATAAAAAAAAGGCAATTACTATCGAATACTTTAGCATTCATTCAATTGATATTTAACATTTTATAAAATTGATTAAAATGGATAGAAATATAATGCTAACTTCATAGATGAAACATTGTAAGGCAGTGATCGCGCATGCAAAAACTGCATGCGTAGCAAATACCACATCATTTAATAAAACCGGAATTAAACTATGTGGATGACTTTGACCGTATAATTCCTGAAAGTAAAAAAAAAAAAAAATTGTATTTATGAAATTTATTTATTTCCTTTTTTCATTAACGCTTGTCATTCCTTTATTTGAAATTTTTTTGAACATTTCCAAATATTTGTATCATACCAATATCATATCAATGATTATAAC
>NW_018109552.1:0-2138 GCF_000183805.2 Loa loa | reverse complement strand
TTTACATTGTAATCTTATTCTTTTGTAGTATTGACGTGAAACTAAATGTTATATGCAAAAGATAGATCGATAGATAAATAGATAGATAGATCGATAGATAAATAGATAGATAGATCGATAGATCGATAGATAGATAGATAGATAGATCGATAGATAAATAGATAGATAGATCGATAGATCGATAGATCGATAGATAGATAGATGGATAAATAAATAAATAAATAAATAAGTATACAAATGATTCATCATCATTTATTTATCGTTCATTCATTTTATTTCAAACGATGGAATTCATTCCTTGCAGTAATCTTTATTAGATACATTTTTGCAGCATTGATGTGAAATTAAATATTTATTTTAATCGACCAAAGATCATTTCTTTTTGTATTTCATTCACTCAAACAAATTACTTCATCTCAAAATTATATACATTGTAGAAAAAAAAAAAAAAAAGGCAAAGAGAATGATAAGAAGAAGAATATTCTTATCACATACTAACATATGTATTATATTAGTGACCTTGAAATGATGTAATATGAAAATGCAAATCTTCAATTACATTTGATTTATCAAATGATTTTAAATTTTGAAATTTAGCAATTTCAATACTTTCCTTCCTAATTTCTTTAAATATCTTTTTTTTTCTCTCTCTCTCTCTCTAAAGTTATTGTTATACATTAAGAATGTGTTATTTTAACCGATTTAACACTAACAAGAAATGATTCAAATGAAATAGTTTAAATAATTTTAGATGAATGATCGATATAAAGTTATTTTTCAAAAATTAAACAATATTTCTTTCTTTCTTTTTGATATGTTTAAGAATTAGTATAATATTAATTTGAAATAATCAAATTTTTCAAGAAAAAGAAATGAAATTACATATATTTGAAATGTTTTCTTTTGAAAATATAAAATTCGACAAAAATTGAAATAATTTTCCAAAAGATTTCTTTTTTTCTCTCAAATTTTATTCAAATTTCAAGTTATGTTGTTCCGAAATTTTCCAAAAAAAAAAAAAAGAAAATTTTCGAAAGTTTTTCGTTTTTTTAAATTTCGGCTGCATAATTCAAGACAAATTTTAAATTTTTTGCAAATTAAGCTAATTATTCCAATGTACTTGTAAGATTATTTTAAGATCATTCAAAAAAAAAAAGGAGAAATTTGTTAAATCATTACAAGAACTAGTTATACTCATAAAATTAAGTTATTTATTTTTTTTTTAAACAAGCGAATGTTTAGAATTTTTTTAAACTTCAAAAATATTTCAATTTCCATATTTAAATCAATAAATTTTTCACTTTAAATTATGAAAATTAAATCAAAATATGAGTCAAAAGAAATAATCATCCATCCTATTTGAGAATTCTTTCAAATTCTATACAACTGAACGATATACGCAACCTTAAACAATTTTCTTTTTCCTTAGCAAATGATGAAAAAAAAAGAAGGAACAAAATAAAATTTTAAATTTTTAAAAATGTCATTGTTAAAGCATTTTTTTTTTAGTGCTGTTAATAGTGCTCTTCAACAGTTAACAATATTTAAATTAAAAAAAAAAAAAAAGGAATGAAAACAAGTGGAAAAAGAAATGGTAAAATGAGGATATTGCAGCTATTTTCATATTTACAAAAAAAAAAAAGTGCTAAAAGAAAATAATGAAATTAAGTCTTTCAAAACAATTTTCGCTTTTGCACTTTATATTCTTTTTTAATTTCACTTTATGAGTAAAGTCAGGAAAATTTTCAATCCATCAACTATCTATTTTATTTGTTATTTCAAATATTTGCAAATGTATTAATTCCCAATGACACTATGAAATCACTGAATTTGGCTTCCTAATTTATTTATCGTTTTTTTTTTTTTTCTGAATTTCGCAAAATCTTTTTTTCTGCTTGTTACGGCAAAATTTTGCTTCATAAATGTTACTACTGTTATTATTATTATTATTATTATTATTATTATTATTATTATTATTATTATTATTATTATTATTATTATTATTATTATTATTATTATTATTATTATTATTATTATTATTATTATTATTATTATTATTATTATTATTATTATTTATTTATTATTTATTTATTTATTTATTTATTATTATTATTATTATTATTATTATTATTATTATT
>NW_018109551.1:0-2141 GCF_000183805.2 Loa loa | reverse complement strand
GCAGTTTTTGAATTTGAAAGTTTATGCCAATTAACAATACTGAAAGTGAAGCATTATTATAAAACATTCATTTCAGGCTTTTGTCAGAAGTGTGGTCATTTCATTGACATGCCGCACGTTAGCTCCGATGAGGAAATAGCAGCAACGATGGAGCTCCATTCCTTAGAATGGTGCCCCATGGCCACGAAGGCCGTCATAAGTGAAAGGGCTGCTAAACGAAGGAGACTAGAGCTAGTTGGTAGAAGCGACGAAGCTCAGCACTATTACATTCCTGGTAAGTGGGACTTTTCCTTTCCAAATAATGTCAAATACGAGAAATTATCTTGTATTAAGCATTGATTTATTTTCGATTAATCTCCGTATTTTTTTTTAGGTGCACAATAACAACAAGGTTTTCTACCAGTGAAAAAATACGTCGTGTGCAGAGCCATCCCAATCCAACCTACGCTTCGTTCCCGGATCAAAGTCCTCGTTTTCGTGCAAGTAACTTTTTTTGCTACTCTGTTAGTTGGCTGGTTGGAGTTTTTTAACTCTTTTTTTTTTGCTAATTGTTTTTATGATTTGTTGATTTATAAGTATCGTTTCTTCTTTTTTTTTTTGAGAATTTGATTGCTAATTTTTGTGTGTTTGAGATTTTCTAATTTGCTTTTTGTTTTTTATATTTCTGATTTCGTTATTAACTGTTGACTTTTTTGGTTATGTCATTAATTGTTGGCTTCCAATTGTTAGTTTCTGAGTTCTAGTTTCTGAATTTTGTGTTGTTCTTCATTAAAGAAATTGGTCTAATCCGTTCTAGTTCGGCCACCAAAAAAGTTTCGAATTTTTGAATTTCCATTTGCTCTTCAATGGTGAAATTTTTTCGATTTAGAATTCCAACTGTTTTGTAATTTCTAAAGAACCGTCACCTTACATGATTTGGCCTTTGATAATATGATTTCGGATTGGATTCTTAGGATTAGACTTGTTTTTCATTTCATGTTTCCTGATTTTCTTGTTTTTGAATTTTTTTTAATAGAAATAACGTTAAAAAAAACAAAAAAAAACGAAAAAAAGAAAAGAAGGAAAAAAAGAAAAAGAAATAAAAAGAAAAGAAAAAAAGAAAAAGAAAAGAAAAAAGGAATAAAAAAATTTAAAAAAATAAAAAATAAAAAAAAGAAAAAAATGAAAAAAAGAAAAAAAAGAAAAAAGAATAAAAAATTAAAAAAATAAAAAGAAAAAAACAAAAAAAGAAAAGAAAAAAGAAAAAAATTAAAAAAAATGAAAATAAAAAAGAAAAAATGGAAAAAACGAAAAAAGGAAAAATGGAAAATAGAAAAAATCGAAAAAGAAAAACCAAAAAATTATTTAAAAAAACAAAGCAAAAAATATAAATAATTGATTTCGTTTGTGTTGGCATTTATGATATTTTTATTTATTCGTTTATTTGCTTGTATTATTTGCTATTCAAAAAACGAAGAAAAAAGGGGAAAAATTCCGCCTTATTGACACTGTTTTTTTTCCTTTTTCATCTTTTTTTATTTGAGAAAATTTCGAATTAACAAAAAAAGTATATTTGAATTGACAAAAAAAAGTATCAAAAAAATGGTTTTTTAGGATTTTTTTGAAGATTATTTTAATCACTAATTCATCTTTTGACATGTTACTATCGATGAGTTTACATTGCAGTTGTTATTTACTTTTTTGTTTATGATTTTGTCACTTATATGGTAGTAGTTATCAGTTAAGAATTACTGTTTTTGTGATTTTATTCTTTTTGTACTACCTGTTTTTTCATGGTCTTGATGGGTACAGCTCAAGATTTTTGTAATTACTAGTTGTTATTTTGATAGAATTTTTTTTAGTTACTAGACATTTCCGATACACAGTTTAATTGGTGCTTTTTTTGCAGATTCATATTTCCTCTTCCCAAATTGTGGCTTGATTTATAGTTGCTAGATTTAAAAAGTTTATAATTGAATATAACTTGTTGGAGATTATTTTCATATTTTTATTGATTCTATTAATTTCTCAGCTATATATCTTGATGATTGTATTTCAAACTGCATGTGTAGTCGGTATAAGAAATTCTGACTTTATTCATTTGTAAATATTCTTTTTTTTTTAATTTTCTGTAAATCTCTAAGCGATTTATAGATGCGCTG
>NW_018109550.1:0-2148 GCF_000183805.2 Loa loa | reverse complement strand
CAAAACATTTACAAAAACTGAATATCATCAGAAATATTTCAGCCAATGAACAAAATCACATAATATTAAATAATAGTGTCATTAGATTATTATTGTGGTACTCAAAAAATGGGTGGGAAATTTCCATAAAACTAATTCGTCTTACTTGTTATGTGTTAATTCCCGTTGAAGAGCCAATTGAAGGAGTCAGATTTATTTGTCATCATCATCGTTTTTCAAAACGCGAGGTTGCATTTCGTGCATCTTTTGCCAAGCAATCAGATCTGTTTAGTGTATTGTCTTAAACCAAAGATTTGACATCAGATATTGGATGGATTTGATTCCTTGTTTGACTAACTTTTGGTCTATCTTTTGGTTGTCATTTGCTAATCAGTAAATTCTTTGTAGTTCTCTTTCTAATCAAATTTTTTCCAAATTCACGTCACGGTCACACACGTAAGCACTGTATTGACCGTTTGAGTTTTATATATACAAGATCTGTTTGACACATCATACATCAAAAGATAATGCAAAATTTCGAAAGAACAATTTGAAAATTTTTGGATGGACGGAAAGAATGAAATAGTTTAAGTTCATTTTTTTCTATTTCTACTATTTCTCAAAGAATATTTATTAGTGGAGGTATGCGAAACAACAGATATATATGACAAAATTCTAAAAGTCTAATAACTTCTAGTTTATTCAACGTCTGATTAATTCTGTTGCATCAGAATTGTCACGTCTTTTCTGCTTTCAATATTTACCTCATATTAAAATTTTTGCAGTAATTTGAAATTCTGGAACAAATCAAATTTGAAATAAGAGTTAATTTACATATTCAACTAGGATGTTTATAACGTCAATTTTTCTTTTTTATAAGTAATATTAGACGATGAATAGCATTTTTTTCTTTTGTTTTTTTTGAATACCAATTGAATCAGTTATCGAAAATAGTGTGTCAAGTTTTACAGAACCATTCATTTCTATAATATAGTACTAATCTCCGGTCACCTGCATTTTTCATGAAAATGATTCACAAAGTGTTATCCCAACATAAGGTTGCATTAGAATTCAAAAAAAGGGCAGTTATATTGTGAAGCTGTCCAAATTTAAAATGAAAAAATTTTCAATAATCCAATTGTGCCATGCTCTACAATACTTATTTCTGTTCTTGTTAATTTTTTTTCATTAATTTTTTGCATAAAATGTGCAAAAGGCATTTACCGAAAAAATATTTGTGGAATTATTTTTCATGGGGAACGTATGTTTTTAATATCCTAAAACAACACAATGCAGTTGGATTCCCTGATGGGAATATTGAACCTTAATAATTTCTCATCCATTTAGAAAATATATTTTCCAAAAAAAAAAAATTTCCTGTTTATCGCCAATTTTTTCTTCTTTTTTTTAATTACGGAGTTTTTTAATTCACTAAAACTCAAAAACATTCGTTGAAAAGGAGGAAAAGGGACGAGGTGGAAAAGTTTAGTAATTGTCATACCGCTTGGTTTAAAAGACTTCATATAGTAGTGACTTTCATTTAATTATTATACAAGCATTGTATTGTTGTCCAGAGTCTGTCTTTCAATTTACGTGTTAAATACATTTATCCAAACTTGAGGTCGAGAAATTAACCGTATGCGGAAAAAAAGTTCAAAGGTGTTAATCAACGAGTTTTAAACTCCAAAGCTTCAAACCATTCACTTGATCTTAATCAGCATCGCAACTGACCTCTTTTTTTTATCCGATGGCTTGACGTTTTATAACATTTTTTAAACACATAAACATTTTTTAGGTAATTATCACATTTTAATGGAAGCTATGAAGATCATATTGGCGTTATTGATTGTCTTACTAGCAAGCACTAATGTGGAGTCGTATAGTTGGGGTTATCCATATTACGGTAGTGCATATTACAGTACATATAGACCGTTCAGTGGTGGATGGTAAGTTACACTTCCATAAATTTGTAAGATTTGAGCAATGGAAAATACAATGGTATCTTTTAGCTTCACTGTTGCATGCATTTCATTAAATAGGAGTATTTTGGTTGATGAACAAATCGATGACTTATAATGTTTGATGCTGGTTGATGACTTATGACAACCATTTTCAGGTCACCATTTTATGGTGGAGAAATGATCGGTGCAAACTTTGGTGGAACTGGAG
>NW_018109549.1:0-2148 GCF_000183805.2 Loa loa | reverse complement strand
ATCATCTTCTGGTACTATAATCTAAATGAATAAAATAATTTTATAACCTGAAATTATTCATACAGATAAAATTTTCATCATTTTTATTAGCCTAGCTTTCTTAGTATGCAATGAGCAACTTTTCAGTATATCAGATGTTAAACCAATACAATTTGTCCTCAGTGTTTTTTAATTTTTCTCCCTTCATATTTGGTAAATTTTAAATTATTTCCTTTTTTAAAACCGTCATCCTATGATTTCATTTTGCTTCATAACCATTAGCAAGGGACAAATTATCGCTAAAGCATTACTCTGAATGATAGAGCTAAAATTATTCGGGTATTGCTATGGAACAATGACAAAGATATCAACAGCAATTGTTAATGATTATTACATTTGTCGCAAAAGTCGCGAAAAACTAAAATAAATTTTATAATTATACAAATAAAATTAGGGATGTTTCCCATGATTCATGATTTACCATTTACCTCACATATTTGTTTAAATTTACATTCCTTAGATTTATTTCCCCTTTCAATTCCCATGTTTTTTCCTTTATGTCTAAGCACATGTCATTGTTTAGAAATGCCTTTGTTAGCAATTGCTTAAAATATCTAACTAAATTCACATCATTCTTCCCACTGGATCTTGTTGCGATGGCATGTTCTGTAATTTGCCTCTCAACAGTTTCCGGTGTTTAATATCACCGCCTCTCACATCTTAACATATATAAGCCTATCCAAAAAGAAAAAGGTTTCCTTTTTTGGATTGGACGTTACATCAACGTTATTAACAGGAAATTTCCTGGCATCTCTGCTCTTAATCCAACTGTCCAAAATTGGTACCAATTTAAAGTCTATTTGGCTTGGTCAATATTAATGCTTAAATAGATCTGCATATTATCCTGTCAATAAAGAAGTTCTTTGGTCACTCTTCTACACAAATAAATATCAAATTTATTGTTGCTGAAACTATTCAACTCAGATAATCAAATTTTCACAACAATATTTAATCATTCATATGTAGTATTACTAAACCTTCGTAAAGAGTATCATAGTCGGATGTAAATTATGACATTTTTGAATTTCTTCAAGTTACCATATCTTATAATCCATGACATTTTTATTGTCATTTTAAAAGTTAGATAAAGAAGATGAACTTTTTCTTTGCCTCTTTTATTCCACAAATGCTCATATTATGACTTTTTTTTTAAATGAGAAAGTAATATCAGCGTATTAGCAAACATTTTTAAATCAGCAACATTTTACCTCAGCAAATTCCGTTTCAAAGTAGATAAGATTGTTGAGATCAATGACTAGCTGTGATAAATCATAGGTAACATTAGCATCATTCAGCAGTAATTTGATTACATCAAGCTGATACTTCTTGTATGCATCCAACTGTTTAGAAAACATGGTTGTATTGAGGTAATAATCCCGCGAGCCACGACCTAATCCAAGTGCTCCTTGGTCTAACTGAAACTTGTTTATTTGGAAAAGAATCAAACTTAAAATTTAAATTAAAACCAGAAACGTTCACAAAAATGAATACTGCCCAAATTTAGAAATACAATTTCAAAGTATACTTCCAACAGATTTTGGGCTTTGAAATTCAATAAATTACGGCTTAAAATTTTATTAGTTTTTAATAACCTCTAAGAAAAGTTTTAAGGGTTCTTCAATTTCCAATGCATGCTGTTTTATAAACAAATTTGAAAGCTTTCTTTGCAAAAGTAACTGCACTAAATTTTGTTATAATTGAAGTACACATTAATTTTGTTTTTCATTAATTTGAATAGAAAGAAAAAAACTGGGCGAAAAAACAAACATATAAAATATTCCTTGTTGTATTTTTGGCATCCGCGTAAACATAAATTTGAAAAAAATTTCATTTCCAAAATATCGACGAGATGAAGCCAAGATATAAGTAAGATTAAACGAATTACCATCCCATTCATTATTGTTATCCAATAATGGCCAATTAGCTAATTGACGAAGTGACGATAACAGTTGTCTGAATATAACTCTTTAACTGATAAGCACAAGGCAAATGGTATAACGCATTAATCGTTTTGACAATAATGCTTTCATTTATACTTCAAAAAAATGAAAATGATAATTATATGCTTTAGCGTTCGAACAATCAATATTGTTATGACATAGTATCATA
>NW_018109548.1:0-2149 GCF_000183805.2 Loa loa | reverse complement strand
AGTCCTTCTGTCTGCACTTGTCTAATTAGCACCCATTTGGCTAATTTAAAATCCTCCGACGTTAGTCGTTTCACTTCTGTCGACATCGGTTGTATTCATGCTATCTCTTACCCTTATGCTGTCTCTTACCCTTCGTTGATCTGAGATTCTTTACAATAACAATTTGATATCAACACGATTTGATCCATAACATCTTACAACACACGTCGAAATTATTTTTATACTAAAAAAATTTCGATTTTTACCGATACTATAACTATAAATATAAGGCCTAAACCGGAGTATCTTTGGAAGCCATTCACAGCAATAGTCAGATATTCGTAGAATATCCGACGCATGGAAGTCTTCATCGTTAGAATGAAATTTCTTCATGTTCATGGTAACTTCCTTACTTTTTTGCTGAGCTTCCTCTATTCCGTCGACTGATATTATAACGTTGTCCACATATAGATTTCTTATGTCTAGTGCTGTTTTACTACCTTAATTTTCAGGATGATAATTGCGGGTAGCTGGCGGTAAGAAGGGTGATGATATGATTGCAAAGAGAACTCTTTTAAAGCGATAATATTTTGTTTTCTTCTACTACAGTTCCTCTAATGTCCTTCAACCAAAGGATTCTAGCACCGTTCCTGTCTAAAGGATGTATTTCTAGTTATAGAAAGGCTTCTTCAATAACGGCTTTTACCATCCCCTTCATCATTCGGAACCACCATACATAATTCTTGGATTGGTCGTAGTCTTGCCAAGGTTTAAAATATCATGATGTGGCAGATAACGTATGACACCAATCTGATCCATTTGTGGTTGCGCTTTTTCAATTACCTCGGAGCTTAACTGATCTTGAATTGCTTCGTGATATTGTTGAAGTTCCATTTCATAGAATTGATGTCCTCCAATTAGGTTTCGCAGACGGCCTAAACACAACCCATCGTTATTGCGCAATTTGATTCCAGATTCTTTCTATACCAGTGTACTTAATGTCTTCCATTATGTTTGGTCGAAATTGTTCTAATGATTGTTCTAATGCCTGTTTATTACCTTGAGCATTGGGCTATTCCTGAATACCTATACATTCCAATTTCCCGAAATGGTTTATATCAGGAACACGATTTGCTCTGGCAACATTTGTTACGTTGGAAGTTAAACAGTGATACAGTCTGTCTGTGAAGGTATATACTGCCTGAAGCAGAAATGTCAATATTACAAGATTTGAAGATTCAAATAGTTGCTGTAATTGGTTCAGAGAAGGATGGATACACTGGAAATGATTTGATTCGGATATACAAGGATACGTATAACAAGGATTTGCATCTGGCTTTAAGAATTTGAATTTCTTCTTATTTCACCAACTACGCAAGCGGAGGTGGAATTGTGTGTAAAAATGAATGACATTTTGCAGCTGATGATAAAAACAATATAAAAATGCCGGATCTTATCCGCAATACAAAACCTAAGAATCCCAAAGCATGGCCAAGATCTGATGCTGTAATGCTTGCGACATTTTTTCGAGAGAGATTCTGGTCGGTTTCGATTGCATCAACTCATTCTGACTATATGAAAGCTTTCAAGTGGGGAACGAGGCTACTGCCATAAAACAACTAGGTGCTTAACTTCAGGAAAATTCGGAAAGGTTTCAAAAATCGAGCAAAAAAATTTGTCTTAAAAATTTTATTGGTATAGTGAGCAGTCCCCCAATAGAAAAGTTTCTCTGCGGTGAATACAATGACTTAACCAAACAAAAAAATTGGAATTAATTCAAACAATTGAATTATGACTTTGGAATTAATCGAAACTGTTGAATTATATGCTAGTAGTGACGAGTAGATTGTTGGAGACGGAAGATATCGCTGTACGTCGATAAAAAAGAATGCCGGGATTCCCGGGTTTCGAGCTTATACAGGGAGAGTTTGTTTACCACAGTCCATGAGGTCGAACCGATTGACAATATGAACTTTACAACATTTAAACAAGACGTACAAGATTATTAGAATGATAAATAACAACATATATGCAAGAAGCGGCATATAAGATCAAAGAATATACATGTTGCAGTACCATACAACGGCAAGCCTGACAATGTGAGGACAACGGCATAAACAACAATCTTACCTCAGCAAATTTCAAAAAGCGCTTTATATTTAAATTATAA
>NW_018109547.1:0-2149 GCF_000183805.2 Loa loa | reverse complement strand
ATTAAAATTTTCGCTAATCACAGGACTTTTCGAATAATTCAGTAATTGATAAAAAGTGATAACAAATTTCTTGCTGTGAATGTAGACCGATGTGTGGTCAAAAAATTTAGGAATAACTGTTTCAATGATTTCGAAAATCCACTTTTATTTTTAAATTGAACTATTTTACAAATTTCTAGAAACAAAAGGATACCATTTTTGGCAGCAGGCTGAATAGTTATGTTTTCATTGGATGAGTTATGCAAAACCATTTGATGCTTCTCATTATCAGATGAATTATTATTCCTAAAATTAGCTGCAAATTGTAATATTTTGTAAGAAAACAAATTACCACTTTGTTATCACTTCAATAACTTATGTTAACAATGATATGATCACTTTATTGGCCTTTCATGTTGTTTACACTTATTTTTTGCTGGTGAATGATGAATGATTTCGATTCAAATTTTGTTTGTTTTCATCAGCTTTCACAATTGTTACTTTTTGAATAAGGATTCGTCGCTCTGAAACAGACGAATATTTCAAATGTAGATAAATTAAAATTTATCATTTTCTATCAACAATTTTTGTTTGAATTATTCGTTAATAAATACATTCTGAATGTAATCATAGTGGTTAATTCCGGAATGTTTCAGCAAAAATTCATACAAGATTTTTATTTGAAATAATCGAAATTGTCATCTATCAAATACAATTAGATGAGGAAAAAATGAGCTGAATGTTTCTTTTTAATTCATTAATTTCAAAATTTAGAGATAAGGTCCTTTTACAAGCTAAAGTGTTACTGTAGTTTAAATTAACCGTGTCGTCGATTTTCTTCAACCGTGACAAAAATTGAAAGTTCTTCCTGCCTCTTTAGTTGGTAGTACCTCAAATTTGGGTAATAAAATCTTTATTGCGATAAATTTATTAATGCAACAACGAACTTGCAACTACAAGAATTAGCTTTCTTATTGAACGCCCATTGATATAGGGTTAAGACGATATGAACATATACAGCAAAGATGGCTTACATTAAAGGGGATTATTGTTCCTTTGTTTCCATTCGCAATATCAGCGATACTCCCGAGCGAGCGTGGTCTCCACCTTATCCTCGGCTGGAAACCTCCAAAGGAAAGAGGTGTCCTACTGCTCTCACTCGTTCTTTTCCGTTAGTTATTCTTACAACCGCTTGATCGACATATAGCATCTTTGCCCCTTACGAGTCTGTCGATTCTTCCCGTTCGCAAGGTATTTCTGGAACAATCTGCTTTCAACAACACCAGTTCATAAATTTCGGGTTCTTGTTGAATTCGGCTCCGAGGCCCTCAATGTTTGCGTTGAGCTCGTTTTCTTCTTTTAGGTATTCTTGCTATATTCTCCACAATGATCAAGTCTCTTGCATATATGATCCTGTATTGATGTGTCAACTCCTTTATAAATTTTCTTCCCCGCATATCGTCTTGTCCCTGCGGTAAGCCCTTCTGTCAAATTTTTTCCTCGAGCTGAGCCTGGATTCAAGAAATCCCCAGGTCTTAACACCAAACCTATTTCTTCCAGATCTACCAAATGTCTTTCATTGATAATCGCTTCAAGTTCAGTGACCAAAGTTATCAATTCTCCGTTGTTAAGGAGCTTTGTACCGATAGCTTTTCTCAGAGATCCTTTAATTACTCCAACCATTCTTCTTTCGTAAACACCGCTATGCCAAGAAGCGCCTGAAGTAGTGAATTCCCACTCCATCGTCTCATTTTCCGCTGTACTTAATTCTTCAGGTACCTTGGAAGCTGCTATAAGGTTCTTGGCATTATCGGGAATTATGTATTGTGGTTGTTTCCTTCGGCTTATAAATCTTCGGAATGCCTGTACAAATTGTTCAGCAGACACAGTTTCCATCGAGATGCACAGTTCGAGTGGCTAAGCATGTAAACAAAGCCACCCATCGTTTGGCATTGGCATGATCCTCCTTTATTATAATTGGCCCAAACAGGTCTAAACTAACTGTTTCAAACGGTCTCGTTCCTACAACTGTAACAGCGGGATAAGGAGGAAAGTCTGTTTGCTCAAATGGCGTATCTACCCACATAGTGCAACCTTTACAAATCATCCCCAAATTTTCTTGATATATGACTGCCTATCGTGAAAACGAAGCCTTAAATAAATTCACATT
>NW_018109546.1:0-2153 GCF_000183805.2 Loa loa | reverse complement strand
TTCCACATTTGCACGTTTTACCACACTATTTATACTATTCCACATTTGCACGTTTTACCACACTATTTATACTATTCCACGTTTGTAGGCTTTACATATTCCATGTTTTTACGATTAAACTTTATCAGATGTCCTGTTACTCCCAGCAGTTATACATGCTGAGACTATCGTGAATGTGAGAAATTTTTTAATATTTGGAAAATTTTTATGATTTACCCGAAAATATTACCCATGCACAGCAAAAGATCCTGACTAAATTGACAATGTCCATCCTAAATGGGGTTTAAATATTTAAATGGGGTTTAAATATTTATCAAATTCATGAAAAAAAAAACTCTAAAACTTAGATAAAAAGTATTTCAAAAAAGAGTTTCAAAATAGCTTATTTCCTTACATCAAATATTTACTCAAATCATAAGTTGAAACAGCTTTCCAAGCATTTATCAAATCAAACTTCAGCTTTCCTAACAACATTTACGTCTAGCAGGAATTTAAAAATTAGTGACAGATGACACTGATTGCAGATAAGTTCGGCTAGTAGTTTTCTGAAGCTTATCTATGGCTAATGTTTGTTTAAATATTGCAAATATTTACGGATAAGAAGTGTTAGATTTTTTCTTACTATTTTTTTCTCAGGAGAAAAAAGTAAATCTCGTCTCACAATTGCCGCCATGCAAAACGCTGACAGAAAAGTAATTACGCTTTTCGTAAATTGTCATCTTGAATAGGCTCAAATATATCAGTAAAAAGACAGGAACTGTGACAATTGACACATCTTTGTTAACGACTTGGCATGGAAACCAGCGCATTTCGTAATTCGACGAACTTTCGGAAATCCTTTTTTGCATTTTACCGGTTTTGAAAATATCTTCAATGCAAAAAATTGTATTGCAGAAGTAATAGCTGGTTAGCAAAAGTAAGGTTCATTTGATCTTTGTCGAATGATACAGGATTTTGCAGGCTAATTTATTCAACTCCCGAAGTACTGGTTGTGCGACGCGTAGCCAAATGTGTGCAAAGATGAATTAGGCCATTTTGACTAAAGGTACTCCAGGCAGATATAATGATTTCGCCATAATTGAGAAAGCTGTGGTGGCGGCGGATGCTAAATAATGTCCATTTTTCATCAAATTTTGATTTTGGTAAGTGCTTTTTAGGTTCTTTTTTGTCTAATTACTGAAGGAGCCGTGTCAACTGTCCCATAAAATCCATTTTTCGACGTATGTCACATTTCGATCGACAAATCGTTTTTCATGTCTGCGCAGGATGAAAGAGGATAACAATTCAAAACGACAATTTTTTTTTTTTGATAATTCAGCTTCTAACACACCAGCTTATTGACCTTTTCCACGTTACAATTTGTTTGAAATGACAAACGATCGTAGAATGGTTTGCGTTGAGAAGTAACTTCGTTTGGTCGTCCGAGCTCCAATTACTGTAATTACACTCAACTGGCCATTGTTCATCTCCAATAAACGTTCAATTTCAAAGCTTTCGTCCTTTTTTTTGGAAAATTTGTCCAGTCACAGCACATTATCTATTCCTTGGCTAAGTTCGTTGCTCATATCGCAATTTGCTTCCACCCCAATTCGTTACCCATTTTGAAGTGAAATAGAAAATGTTTCACTTACGTCTTATCCGACATCATTTTCCCAGTCCCCAAATAAGTTCAAAATATACAAAAAGCAATAAATTAAAAAACTAGTTAAGAAATAGGCACTAAAATGATATGTTTAATCTATGAAAAATCAAATTTTAATAATCGAAAAATGGCAATTACTTTTCCATCAATCCAATATATTTTTTGCATATAAGTAATTAAAATAATACATCTAAAATGGTAAAATCATTGTAATTGTGAAATAAAGAAGAAATTTTTCAGTATGGATGTATAAAAGTATTTATGTATTTACTTAATCGTTTATTTCTTTATCCCTTTATTGTCATGTCATATCTATGTTTACTTAAATATTCACTCATTTAAACTCTATTCATTATTTGTTTACTTCCTTCGCTATACCTAAACGACTGAATTAGATGCTTTGCTTTTTGCACAAAATCTATTAATGCTTCAAATAAAATTTTATTAAGTATGGAGTAATATCGTACTGAATGAAATTCTAATTTGTTTAAATTTCAAAATTGTATGACTT
>NW_018109545.1:0-2155 GCF_000183805.2 Loa loa | reverse complement strand
ACTGGTGAAATCATTCAGATACAAATAAAGAGGAAAGTAATAATAAAATATTGATTAAAAAAGAAAATATAATTAAATAAGCATTATATCAAACTAAGCGAGAGAAAGAATGAGCAGATAAATCGATTGATTGATCGATTGATGATCGATCGATGAGCAGATACTTAAATGATAAACACAAGTTAGAAATGGGTTGGAAAGTTTCTTTTAGTAATTTCATGATGAAGTACTTGCAGTTGTGTTTCAATGCATTGAAACTTGTTGTGAAGCGATGTCTCTTTCTATGCTAATTTGCTCCTGTAAGGCTTAACATTGAAATTCATTGAGATAAAAGCGTGACAATGAAAGAACAAAACTGGTGAGATAAAATTACAAATAGCAAAGGCAATGATGGTTCAAAAAACTGTATGCATCTTCTCATCTATCTCTTGCATACACTAATGTATTTGTGACGAATTTGTTTTAGTTATAGAATATTTGTCCATGCGTATGTATTAGTAGCATATCAGGTGACATATGTTGATCACTGTAAGTATATGACACTTCCATGGGAATGTTTCATGATGCGAACACCGATTACTTTGACATTGCTCCTAAATGCAACTTCGATACCTGCAATAGTTATTGAGAGAATTGTTGCCACGTATTTTTCATCTAGATATGAAAAATTTGGCAAAAGTATCGCTGTTATACTTGTCATAGGACAGGTGCGAAGAAGAATTTCAATTTATTTTCAATCTTTGATGCAAATTCAATTTAATATTTTCATGTTTTAAGATAATCAAAAACTTGAAAATATTATGTAACCTGAATTTTGACTCTGTTATATGTAAATGAAATGTATAAAGTCGTCTAATAATTTGGGTGAAGAAATGATGTAAAGAGACATTACCGATTCTTTGAGAGTGGCCAAGTGATAACTTTAAAATACTTCAATACCTAACATGAAATAGTAGCCTTCAATACTGATAATATTTTAAAACTACTTTATAATTTTAATATTTCAGTTAGCCATTGGTATTGGAAGTTTTCTGTTTGTTGTTAGCAATTTTAAAATATTCGATACGGAAAAAGTGGTTTACTGTTGAACAGCTAATGAAGGCAACACACTAAAATCTGCTATCATTTTCGGCTTTTATATGACCATCGATCTGCTTTCTGCTTTAGCCTTTCCAGTTTTATTTTACATTAATGAGGAAATTTTTTCCATTTTCTAATTATAAATACATCCACTAACAGATTAATAATTGACTGGCTGATTGATGTAAATGCTACTTTAATCTAAATCTTCCATGGGAAATTGTCGCCAAGTCGTACATAGCTGTCATACGAGATCTGTTTAATACATTGAACAGATATTCGTGTGACTGTAGTTTTATAAGAGGAAAACTGAATTGGGAACATGAGAATATAACAAGTAAATGTTGGAGACTCAGACAGGTTAAAGATTAAATTAATACTGGCTGTGTATTTTCGCCCTATTACCTCAAACATATTCTTGACATGAACTATGACATCGCTTCGATCAACATTAACTCTCTCAGAAGAATGGGTAAGAATTCCAGTAGGTATAAAGGAATAATTTTATCTTGTTGGAATTAGCATTCAGAAATAAGCTATAAACAAAGACTGTCTCTTAATTATCTTTTTCCTACACTTTACCTGTTTATGTTACAAATCAGAGATTTCATCGTAATAAATTTCAGAGATTTCAGCGAAACAAAATTCATGTCAACCTATCACATCGTTATCAAATCATGGAAAATATACATTCCCTTCAAACTTTATCACCAATGGTGGCATTTCATTCTTTGTTTCTGGCATTTTATCTGGGCGCACTGTTTTTTTACTTCGTTATCGACTTCAAATTCTCCCCAAAACAATTCGCTATCTATCTGGAAAGTTCGTTTCCTCTTTCACAGTTCTAATCGTGATTCGAGTTTTTCTATTAGTAAAGTTTTTCTAATCTTCTAAAATAAAAAAATTCATGGACGAATGTAAGTGTACAGGAATGAAATAGAATTGGAATTAAAATAAGTTTCATGAAAAAAAAAGAAATTATGAAAAACATAAAAGTAATATCAAATTTAAACACAGAATGGTACTACAAACTATATATAATTAAATGAAATTAAAAATAAAGAAAACTAATCTT
>NW_018109544.1:0-2156 GCF_000183805.2 Loa loa | reverse complement strand
ATATATATATGAAATTTCTTTTTTCAGGTAAAGTGGAAAAACTGTCTCCTGAACTACTTGCACTTGGTGAACAACTAATATATTCGTCAAAAACAAGACGAGATTTGGAAGATTGGGGTTGGAACAGGTGGCTTTAATATATATGTTTTAAACTTGATCACTTAATGCCATTCTCTGATTACAGAATTATCCGGTGATTTTATCTAATTGATGCTCATATCATAAGTTCGTGTTCTATATTATTGATTTGGGTTACGTCAAAAAGTGAAAAATCGTCCTTGAGGCACTCAAAATATTGGAGTATGCTGTTGATAGTTGTTCCAAAGATGGTTCATGTTTAAGCTGTTCACAGTGAATTTAATTCAGGCGATCCTTATGTTTTTACATTTCTGTTTCAAAATCTGTGTTTTGCTTATGGCTTAGCATTTTAAGGTATACGAACAATGATGAGGGACTTCCTGAGTGGTTTGTAGAAGACGAGAAAAAGCATTTCAGAAAGGAACTTCCAGTTT
Source organism: Loa loa (assembly GCF_000183805.2). NCBI lineage: Eukaryota > Metazoa > Nematoda > Chromadorea > Rhabditida > Onchocercidae > Loa > Loa loa. The sequence goes on along the minus strand of NW_018109544.1, from coordinate 1,644 downwards.
CGAAAGTAGGTTTTAAAAAAAGAAAAAAAAATGGGACGGAATTTTTTGTTTCTGACAGCTGTTCACAAAATACAAAAGGATCTAAGGGATTCATCATAATTCATACATTTTTTTAATGTCAAATTCAGGATCGAGTGGAATTTTATAAAAATCGTATGCGTGATATTAACGCACGGACAATCAAAAAAGTTGCTGAAGCAAAAGCACGCAAGAAAAAACGACGGGACCGGAAACTGCAAATGGCAAAGAAAAGAGCGGAAGGTATCATTGAAAGTGAAAATATGGAGCAAGCGGAAAAAGTTCGCGAAATTCGCAAGTAAACTCAGCACTCATTACTCTTTGAGTTTGAAATGCTTTTCATTCCTCGTTATCAAAAAAAAAAATGCAATAAGAATACATTAGTAAAGCGTTGATGGTTATTTTCTTCCAAAAAATTAATCAAGAGCTAGAATTTAAACCTGTGTTTTGAAGGTTATACCGTAAGACAGCCTCATCGATAAAGGAAAAGAAAAAGGTAACCTATGCAGTAATGACGAAAGGTAAACGAGGAAGTTTGGCCAGGCCAAAGGGACCATATAAAGTAAGTCGTTGCCGAAGGCTAATAATTTATTGTGAGATCATGGTAAGAGGTTGTCTTTTTAAATGATAAAGGTTTCAACAGATTTTGTCATTCTAGTATAGGAATGGTTCATTTAATGTAAGCCATCATTTTGAATAATTTTACAGTTAAGGAAGGATTTCATTTGTTATTTCGTGGAGTGAACGAAATAGTGGACAAGTAAATTTTCATTCAAGGTAGTGGATGCTCGATTGAAGAAAGACAGCTATCGTCAAAAACAAATGAACCAGAAGAAGGGACGTAAAGCCGGTGGTAGAGGTGGTGGACGTCGCAATAGAAGACCCAACTGATTAGAATTTTTTTGGATTATTTGTTATCTTGTTATATCCTTGCTAATGTTTCCATTAAAGATCAGTAAATGGATGCAATAAAATCGGTGATAAATTTCCTGGTTAAAAAGTTGACCATTTCAGGTGTTCATAGGTGTTATTGTTCGTATTATCTTACACAGATTCACTTCATCTAATTTTATTTCCTCCCCTATTAAATCAAACGCAATATTACATGGTATTGGCGGAGATTGAAGTTCATTTAATAAACCACGGTTATATTCGAATTTATGTTATTGAAGGAAAGAAGTTAGTAATGGTATTTATCAAGCTTATTGTTATCTTGTTGCCGAGAAATCCCCGTCTGGTCGTTTGCTCCGGTTTTTGTGACAAGCTAATAAAACATGTTCTAGGCGTTGCCATGTAATACCAGTGAACAGGAATTCAAAATAATGGTGTCATCGAAATTCCGCACATTATTTACCAGGAACTGAACTTTGGGAACATTCTATATGTTAATTTTATTATTTATCCAAAATAATTTTTTTCTTTCTTTTTCTCTTTACTAAGCATTTTTTCTTTTTTAAACAATAAAGTTTAAAAGTTCCCGTTTTTCCTCGTTTATTAACAACCATTAATTAAGTTAACAGAATGAACACTTATTATTTCTACTATGAGTAAATAATTTTCATTACAATGTTGTGATATTATTATTATTATTATTATTATTATTATTATTATTATTATTATTATTAT
>NW_018109543.1:0-2157 GCF_000183805.2 Loa loa | reverse complement strand
TCTCAAGTCATTGAGATAATCCGTTTCTTCAACCTTTAACCTTCCATGTAGAATCACAGCCACAACACATCACTTATGGAAGAGGCATACATAATTAGCAAAGTGTACTTACTCTTTGAGAATCAGTTTTGATGATAGATTGAATCATTCCATCAGTATACAACCATATTTAGTTGTTTATTGAGGATATATCAATGAAATTTCATAGATTTCTCTCCAATAGAATATTAAATTTTTTTCAATTCGATTTTAATTCATTCATTTTTCCGTTTCAATGAAATTAATTCCATTTTGCAGCGCGCAAATCTTTCAGCGCATTTGTCGAAAGTTCGCAGTGATATAGACAAAGCGATACCGAATAAGGATTTCGATGGTTTGGCAATAATCGATTACGAAGAATGGAGACCACTTTGGGAACATAACTGGTATACGAGACGGATTTACCATAATGCATCGCTGGCTTATGTTGAGGAACAATACAAAAATACGGGAAAAACTTTAACCAAAGGTGATGAACTGGCTAAAAAAGAATTCAATCAGGCAGCAATGTGAGTAAATTATCTGCTTTTCAACCTCTGAACCAAAAAAAGCAAATAATTTTTTAGGTTACTGTAGGACATTTAAAACGAAAATTTTATTTGTCGACGAAGTTCAGTTCAAATTAGAGAACAGCTATACTTTAGGAATTTTTTAACGGAAACTATTCGTGAAGCAAAAAATATGAGACCAAATGCCTTATGGGAATTTTATGGCATGCCATTTTGCAATTACAGTGCAGGGAAAAATGGCACTGAAGGATGTGGAGAAGTATTTGAAGAATTCAATAATCGGTTAGCATAAATATTTTTGGTTAGGGATGAAATTTCAAGGAAAATTTAAGATTACATGAAATATTGCCTTCAACAGATAATACCGCCACGTAATTTATTTTGCTTTTACATATTTTTTATAGTAATTTCTTCCAAAAAATAATTTGCATATTCCTTACTTATACTTCGTTGTTTATTATATTTACAGCATTCTGTTTTTACTTCATTCCTTCGAAATTTATTTCATCAATTTTCTAAATAAAAAAATTTGAAAAATTATGCAGATTACAACCTCTGTATGCTAAAGCTACCGCTTTTTATCCGTCCATTTATTTGCCAAGCAGAAAAAGTGGTCGTACTGGTTGTTTGTACGTCACTTCCGTCCTTCAAGAAGCTAAACGTTGTGCAGAGAACTTGTCAATATCGATATTCACGTTCAATGACATTGAGTGCTTTCCATTGGAATCTGCTGATCCATATTATACTCAAGTCAAATTTCTCTTACATAAAAAAAAAAAATCAAAACCCAAACCAGATTTTACAAATTTATACATGCAATATCCGATTTTGCATTATAATCTGTCATTATATTTGAGATATTTTAGATTCGTACTTTCCATCTAATTATAGCAAAAGTTTCAATTACCAAATTTTCAGGATGATTTATCCCATTCACTGAATACAGCCTTTGTTATGGGTGTACAAGGTACTATCATTTGGTCATCATCCAAAGATATGGTGAACCAATGCCACGGTATAGGAGATTATGTCCTCAAATATGTTGATCCAAAAGTGGTGGAATTGAAAACTTGTGACAAAATTGAATTGAAAACTTGTGACAAAATTAGAAGAATTAAGTAAAATTAAATCATTTTCCGATTAGTTGCTTTGTAGTATCAATATAACTTTTTAATGAATTTCATTCTCCAGGATCCAAAGTAAATGTAACGGAAATCATTTTCAGGAAACGTCAAATACCTGATCAAATTTCTTGCGCAGTGAAAAATGACCCAGCATACGATAACTGTCAAAATGCAATGACATCCATTAATAAGCCTGCAATAACCGCCAAGTAATAAATAAGTCAAGCGATTTTGGTTAATCTGATATTTTGTTTAATGTTTTTCTGCAAATTTATTGGCTCGTTTTGATATTTTGTTGCTTCTATATGTAATCAAAGTGAATTTACAGTAATCGAGTAAATTGACAGTAGCCAGAATAAATTGACACTAATGAAGATAAATTTATAATAAACAAAGTGAATTACATATTAGTCAAAAGTGAATTTACAGTAATCGAGTAAATTGACAGTAGCCAGAATAAATTGAACACTAATGACGATGAATTT
>NW_018109542.1:0-2157 GCF_000183805.2 Loa loa | reverse complement strand
CAAAGATAAATTGTTTTGCATGCTTTAAGCCATAGTTTTGTTTCCCTATAAGACAAATTAAGCAATCAGTTGTAGGCCAGGTTAATTAGGAACTCTCAGATCGATCCGATTTCATATTCTTCTCAAATACAACTAAACTTAAAGTGTCAATGCATTTTAGAGATAACTTATCGGCAGCGCCATTACAAAATTTCTCCTTTTTGTGAACTGTTTGGTAGCTTACATTAAACGATTGAATGAATTTTTAATCTGCATGGTACTGAATAATCCTGTCTGTTAGCTTCAATCAATCCTCGATCTGTTACTTTGATCATTTTCTCCAGAATTTTTTGACACTTCATCTGCAAGGAAAGTTTTGTGCATAATTAGGCAATTTGATTTATAAATTTTTAAGCTATCACTGTTATTTCGGGGATTCAGAAAGTTCTTATCATCCATGCAGTACGTGTGGAATCTGTTGATTCAATAAGGAATGAGATTCTGAAAAAAAAACAAAAGTTTCAAACTACAGCACAGTTTCCGACGGAATTTCCTCTTTTTCATTTCTAGGGTTTAATTCAATTTGCAATTATTTGCACTATTTTTTATACGTTTAATTTGGCACACTTTAATTTAGTGTATTCAATAAAATACACCAAAAATTTGTTGGGAAATTGTTTTTCTGTTGAACTCGTTTCTCGGCGATGCAGATTTATTCGGGAGGTAATATTGTTCTTGTGCAATATTACTAATTAACAACAAGAAAAAAGGTATAAAATATGTATGTATATAACACGATGAATTGGTAAGCAATGATAAATGAGTTATATAAAAAGCAATTAATATAAGCAATTAATAAACTCCTTGTCGTTGCCTTGGACAATAATTTGACTGTCAGCTAGTTGATAGGTCATTGAGTTGGGAATACGTTACAGGAAATGTATTTAGTGAATAAAGGAATATTGTAGTTTGTTGTCCAATGGTGGCGGATATGAGAATATATCGTTGGTTGTGATTTAGCCGCGGAGAGTTTTGGAGTTTTTCCGACAGGTATTTCATAAATATTATTCGATTTTCATTAAAGATGTGTTTTCCATATATGTATCAAGAGTAAAACAAAATAAAATCTCATGAAAATGGTTTAGGAAATGAGCTGAATGTATAGCTATACACATAGTACAAAATGCCACTGATGGAACTTCACTTATTGGCGCACTGATTTGAAATACTGCGGTTTCAGCAATTAATTCAGACATGAATCCGTAGCTGTTTACACCGTTTTGAGATAAATTTCATCCAGAAAGGTCACTGGCTTAATGAGTCAAGAGTCGCAAGCTTATTTGCAGGACGAGAGAAGAGAAGGTCTGAGTAGGTCGGCCAATTCATTCAATTCAGTCTGTGCTCTTTTATCAATCTGTTTTTCGCATTTTTTTATTATCAATACCTAAATGATAAAAATACCTTAAATTTCAACAGTTTATTTTACCGTTGCTGTTATCACGACTTACAGATTCCCTTGACATTCAAATTGGTGTGACACGATGGTAAAATTCAGAATGACTCATATAGAAAATGAATATTTACATGGTGGGTAGTTGACATTAAACGTCAGCAGTTGAATGAATTTTGATGTCTGTGTTTTTTAATCTAGTATTGATACTGAATGATTTGAATATTGTTGTTGTAGAAATTTTTGCTCAATTTCTCTTTCAATTAATTCTGCCATATATTATCAAATCAATGACGCTTTGTACATGTGATTTACTTATCATTAAATAATTCATTTGATAATTAAAAATATGTATTTGTGTGTTGCATATCTGTGTTAAAATAAAACGAAGTCTCAAGGAAATGGTTATAAAACAAGTTGCCAAATAAAATGACACCATATCATTAGTTGGATTAATGATTGTCTTTTGTTACTTACTTTTATACATGATGAAAATTTGCAAACAATTAGTTACAAGTGCGAATAGCAGGAAAATTATAATGATATGATATCATCAAATAAAATTTTACATTGTTCGGATCAAAAAATTAAAGTAGAAGGAAAAGGCGCGATATTTGGACGGAAGAATTTGATTAAAGAAAATCGTTAACTCAGACATTTGCCAAAACTAAAAGAAGAAGATGGAAAACAGGATTTCAAATGACTGCGGGATACTCATTTCGAGTAGT
>NW_018109541.1:0-2158 GCF_000183805.2 Loa loa | reverse complement strand
GCGAAATGTCAGTGATAAACTGTATGATGTTTATGTATTCGAAACAATAGGAATTATCAACAAATTTCCAACTCAAGTTCCTTTCACTGATTATGCCTAAACATGTAGCTTATAAGGTCAAAGAGAGCAAAAGATTGGTATTTCGTTATGATAACATATAGTGCTAAACATCACGAAAAGAAAGCTACAGTAAATGTTGCGACAGGATACAACGTATCACTGAAATGAAGATGTAAAATCAAAAAAAAAATGTAAATTTTATTTCAACTTTAAATATGAAATTGACGAAGACGATGGAAATGACTTGAGAATGTTTATTAACACTTTCTTACTATTGTAATGATTAATGTAACTGTATCAGTGTTTTGACGCAAATAGGAAAAATAGAGGAACAAGGTGAAAAACACAGTTGAACAGTTAATAGAGGAACATAGTTGATATCATTCAAATAAAATGAACTGTAAAATTTATTTGATAAGCAAAGTGGGTCATGTGCACACAAGTTGTGCATGCTTGCAGTGAGCCTATACAAACATTTCGTATCGTCACTAGACTAGTCCCTAACGACTCTAAGAATAAAGACCATAGAAAGAATAAGCCGATAAACGGAAACTATACAGAAAGGATGGCGATGAAACTATGGAAATTTTAGGAAGTATCCCAAACACAGAAAAAAAGTAAGAAACAGCTATGTAAAGCTTGCGAAGTAAATGAAATGGAATCAGTATATAAATACCTATGCAAATCATACCTAGGAACATGATTTAGCGATGCAAAAACGGCAAATTAAGCCCTTGAATATAAGACCGAAAAATAACCAAACTTCCATTTACTCAATCATTTAATCGATAACTGCGCAACTAGAAATCAAACGTCGGACTTCTGATATTCTGTAAACAAATCATTCCGTAAATGGCATTCCTGCCAGTTTATTTCGAACTACTTAACTACGATTGGCTAAGCAGCAACAGTTTATTCATTTAAACTGAAAACTCCAAGAACATGCTCCACCATACCTCAATAATACTAAGCTATTTTCATTTGTGCATGCCGATATGGGTGAAAAATCCTTCACAGTCACCGCTAATATTAGCTGACCATTGTCCTTACGCAAGAGACAATCCATAAGCTCGTTAAAACATTTAACTCTTAGAACCATAAACTATCTGGATTCAAAGTTGCGTTTATTTAATGCTTCCACAATGTTAAAACTACCAAAGGGAGAGAACTAGAATTAAAAAGATCGTAGGGTGCGATGACTGTGACGTACTTTGGATTCTGCATCGAATATAGAACTATGGCACAACAATCGGCATTACCTTTAACACACGAAAAAGATTGAAAGGGTACGGTAACTGGGATAAGTCGTGCACAAAACGCGAAAATGAAAAAATCGCGAAAATACGGAGACACACACCTGCTCAATATTATATTTTTGTTATGTACATAACTGCTGTTTAAGCAATAGAAATGGCTGAATAGTGCAGCAGTTATACGGTAAAAGTAATTATCCTGACCGACCTCAGGAGTCCTGAATCATACTGAATGCCAATGTCGTCCTCTTTTTCACCTCTACACTCACTCGGAGTACTTACAGAACTAGCTGCGTAATTATTAGTAACACTATTTACATCAAAAAGTAGATATAAATATGTGATGTAAAAACGAAAAAAATATACGGTGGTAACAGTTTACCAGGATTCTATTAAATAGTGAACGATTGATGTTAGCAAACAAGCATTAAGTATATATTCTCTCAATATGAAAAAGACAAGGTATAAGCGATGTAGACCAAAGAGAAATTGATACCATTCATAAATCCCGGGAGTTATAATAAATACAGAAGAGATCAGTAGCAAAGATATTTAAAATAAATGCACATGAGGATGTGTATATTTAATGGCAAAGACAGACGATTTATAAATTCTTAGAGAATTTTTATAGGGCAAGGAAAAAAGATATATGCCTATGTATAAGGAACGAGGAAGAGAATTAGGAGAGGGGAAAAACACGGGTAGAGGGAAGTCAGGAAGTTTTAACGGGAGCGCGTGGTGCGCTTCACTGATCCCGAACAGGTGTCCCTTCTTTTTCTCACCTCCCAGAGCAGACATATATATATATATATATATATATATATATATATATATATATATATATA
>NW_018109540.1:0-2162 GCF_000183805.2 Loa loa | reverse complement strand
CGCTGTACCTCCAAGTATTGGAGAATTATTTGCGAAATGCGGCGCATTTAGTATGTTTTTCTTTCTTGATTTTGAATTGAATTCAGGTTACAGTAATATTTAATTTGTTTATTGAATTTGTCGTTAGCTGTATTAACAGGTGTGATTTTTTTTTAGATTAATGATTTGAGAGCGAGGCTGGAGAGAAATGAGCTTGAAGCTCATAATAATATTGCAACAGTTGCGGTCCCAAGGGCGGACTTAGGACATCGCGCAAGTCCTCCGCCAACTCAGGAGCAATTAGAATTGTCCCGAGAGCTCCTGGAACACGAGCATGAAATGGAGCAAGAAGGTGAGGATGAGGAGCGGCTCGTGTTCCATTCCCTCCAGCAGCAACAACATGAAGAGCGAGAAATGGTAGAACCAGTACCGGCACTGGTTCAAAACGAAGAGGAGGAGGAGTTGGCGGAGCGGCGTCAGGTATCACAGGAAGCGCTCCTCAATGACGAACTGATACCAAGAGCGCCTTCAATGGTCCGGCGACGCAGGAAAGTGACACGAACGCGCGAAATAGTACTGTAAGTTTTATTTCTGACTATAAAGTGTGCCAGAAAATTCAGTTTGAAATGCTAATATTAAATGGAACTAATTTATCACATCGTTAGGTTTATAACAAACTTTTCTTTAAAAAATCTTGAGTGAATATACTTCAGGCGTTCCCGGACCATACGTGTCCCAATTGTGGAAGAAGAAGAAGGGCGTGGTGCAGTACCAGCGGGTCCGGAAGCCTTTCATACGCCGGTGGTGGAAGGTTTACCGCCGCAGTACCGACAGCTGTTGGTCACGCCAGAAATCGACCCATACACGGTGGCTCGAAATGCTGACGGGTCGGCCACAATTGGTAAATTTAAATTTATTTCATTACTATATTAAAAAGGTCTACATGGATAATTTGAATATGTTTGGAAATGCTTGTCATACTTTCAGAGTGCAGTATGTGCACGAAGAGATTTGGGACCTTAAAGGGATGGCGAATCCATGCCAGCAAAGTGCACCGACAAAATGGCAAGTTTCACTTCATATATTACTGCTATTGCTAGGATTTTGAATGTTTATTGTTAATAACCACAAAAGTAAGATAGTTCTTATTATGATGCAGTCATTTCAGGCTTTTGTCAAAGATGCGGCCATTTTATTAACATGCCGCATGTGAACTCCGATGAGGAAATAACAGCCACGATGGAGCTCCACTCCTTGGAATGGTGCCCCATGGCCACGAAGGCCGTCATAAGTGAGAGGGCTGTTAAACGAAGGAGGCTAGAACTAGCTGGTAGAAGCGATGAAGCCCAGCACTATTACATCCCCGGTAGGTGAAATATTTCTTTTTTTTCAATTGGTATCAAATGCAAAATTCTGTGGTTATATTCATTATTTTATTTGTTTTCACTTAATCTTCGTATTTTTTTGCAGGTGCAGAAGAAGGATGCAATTTCTACCAGTAAAAGGAGATGTCGTGTGCAGAGCCATCCTTGTCCAACTTGCGCCTCGCTCCAGCTTTAATCTCATCTCTACGCAAGTAATACCAATTTTTTGCCTACTAGCGAACTAAATTTTTGGATTTTTTGACTAATTAAGATTTTTGATTTTTTTTTCTATTTACTGTTTATGGAATTAATGATTTTCTTGCTGTAGCTGTTGTTTTTTTTGAGACTTTGGTTACTAATTTTGAATTTTTTTTGTATATTTACTGATTCGTTTGTTGGTTTTGGTATTTTTGGATTGATTGTTTGTTAAACTTTATTTGTTAAGTTATTAATTGTTGGTTTTGAATTGCTAATTTCTGAGTTCTAATCCGGCCACAAATTTCTGAAAAATTGCGAGGGAATTTTTTAGTTTTTGGATTTTTCAATCCTCGTTTGCCATTAAATTATAAAATTTTGTCAAGTTGGAATTCCGTCTGTTTGGTGACCGTTATAGGACTAGATGACTTTCTATCGAACCTCTATGTGACTGAACTCTGATAATAGTGGTTTAGGATAGAACTCTTAAAATTAGCTTGTTCCGCATTGTTTTGGTTTTTTAATTTAACGTTTTCTAATTTTGCTTTGTTCTCTAATGCATTTAAAAAAGGAAAAAAGTGAAAAAACAAAATACAAAAATTAATAAAAAAATAAAAGCAAAAG
>NW_018109539.1:0-2162 GCF_000183805.2 Loa loa | reverse complement strand
AAAACGGTCAAAAAAAAAAAAAAAATTCCACCTGTGGGAGAAATTCGCGGCTTATAACAATAGCCAGTAAGTACAAACAGTAGTACTGGTCAGTAATGGTTATAACTAGGATAAGATTGCGTCATCTTTCAGCTGCTTCTTCATATGTTGACCTATTTCTCGTCTCTTTTATATTCTTTATTTGCGCGAAATATCTTACGATACTATTATTTACCTGAAATGGTTACCATTTGCTACCTGAAATAATTTGTTATTGATAAAGTACCATAATATTGAAAAAATACACATATATGTGCAAATATGATTGTAAATTTTTGAAATTTCCAGAAATTTCAAACTTTTTTTTTTTTTTGTCTCACATTATTATAAATTACGAAACTGTTGCTGATTAATTAATTACTATGAAAAAATCTTTCCATCAACGGATAGTTAATTTTAAAAATACCGTAACCATTGCTAAATTTTCCTTCGATAGTTAATTACGCTAATAAATCATCTTTTTTAACATTTTTATCCAATTTCTTACTGATGAATTTAGCAATTTTTTTTTTTTCGATTATAATCAATTTTGTAGTTACATTTTTGAAATATCATTATTTATGAAGTATTTGAATTGTTTGAAAAAAAAAATTCGATTAATAATTATCATATTATCAGTTAAATACTGATATGTACTAATGGCAATAATCAGTGAACAAAAATGCATAATTCAAATGTAGGAATAATTAAGTGAATTTTTTGAAATTTTAATTTATTCGGCAAAAAACTTTTTTCCACCATACTGTTCTAATTACTAATTATTAATTATTTGGTTACTAATTACTGATTATATTATAAAATTGCCAAATTAATTAGATTTCACATTTTAATGCTAATGATTAATTGTGATGATAAATTACATTAGCGAAATTCCGCCATTACTAAATTATCAATTTCTTATTATTCAATTAAGCTTCGTTTTGTTTGCAAAACTTTTTATTAAGAAAATAATAATATTTCAAAATTTACAATTTACTCATATAAACCAAATAAAGATTTCCTTCGTTTTTTTTTCCAAACTTATTCCTGATTTAGTATTCCGGAATATTTCCGGGATAGCAATTAGATTAGAAGTACAACTCATAGTAAACAATTATGTTTTGTTTTTTAATAATATTTAAAGAAAAAGGAAGGGAGGGAAAAACATCATTTAAAAATAATTAAATAATTTTACACATTAATTACCTAAATTAATTATTTACATTGTCTCTACCATTATTAAATAAAATCTTTATAAAATAAATGAATATTTCTTTTTTAGAAAAAAAAGGAAATTTATTAATTGCATAATATTGAACAAATCACTTATATTTCTCTTATTCCTTCATTTTTTTGTTTTTTTTTTTGTAATTAATTTAAGAAAAAAAAAGTAAAAATGAAATTAAAATAAGAAAAAAATTAAAATTTCAACACTAAAAAATTACAATGAAAATATACAATGGAAATTATTTGGTATATCATTATGACTATACTTTTTCATGATAATTATTATCGGTAAATTAATAAAAAAAAATTTTTTGAAATTTTTAACATACTTTATTTCTTAATTTTTGTTTAAATTAACGTCATTTTTTTTAAATCAAATTTTTTTTTTCAATGTAAATTTCTTTATTAAAAATTAAAATTTTTATTTAAATTGCTTGAAATTAAAGTTACATTTTCAAATTTAACGCCACTTTCTTTTTCAAATTAAAACTTTTTTCATTCAAAAATAACATATCACATCATATCATGTCATATCATATCATATCAAATACTTTTAAATTTTGCTTTTCAAAAAAAAAAAAAAAGAAAAAAAAACGTTAACATTTTCATTTCATCCTTTTAAAATACCATTTTTTTTTCCTGATTTTTTTTTGTTTTGATTGCTTTTTTCACTATTTTTTTTGCTTAAAAAAAAAGAGGAAAATAAATAAATAATTAAAAAATAAAATAAATAAATAAATGTGAGACTTTTTTTTTTGTTTAATTTCTATCCATCGATTTATTTAGTCGAGCTATCCATCAATCAATCAATCTATCTATCTGTTTACCAATCGATCAATTGATCGGTCGATCTATTTATCCGTATAAAAATAGAAATTTGATCATTTCAAATTGTGAGAACTTTAAATTGAATATAT
>NW_018109538.1:0-2164 GCF_000183805.2 Loa loa | reverse complement strand
ATATATATATAATATATATATATATATATATATATATATATATATATATATATATATATATATATATATATATATATATATAGTATATGGTGTATATGCCTCCTCAAGTGTATTTTGCGCATATTTAAAAGCACTAAAGAAATTGTAGAGCTATTTATAATACTATTTAGGGAAGCAAAAATCACCATTATGTTTTGATGTCCTATGTATGTGGTGACTCGGTGAATTTAGTAAATGAAAAAAGTGATGTGGAAGTGGTGGACATTTTTGTGGATACTCTCCGCGATATGTTTCCTCAAGAGGTTTAATTTCTTTATTCAATAAAGATCACTGGAGTTTGCTCTAATTTTTTACGATTTTTGAATCAGTACTTCAAATATTTCGAATTTCATTCCTTCCTATGATGGTGATTTACAACTATGGACTTTCCCTAAATCTCTTTTATTTTCCTTGTCAACATTTTGTAAATTCTGCTAATTCTAGAATATCCCGGATCCAGAAGGTTATGTTGTAACGCATTGGGGCCGGGATCGTCACATCGGTATGTCATATACTTATGTTCGAGTGGGTGGTAGTGGCGATGATTATGATAGGTTGGCAGAAGATGTCGATGAAAAACTATTCTTTGCCGGAGAAGTATCATTTTTAGTAGTTTTTGGATGAAATATACGAAGAGATTCAATTATTCCTCATAAATCATATGTTCTGTAAATACAAAGCAAATATTTGAAGAATACGTATAAAAAGTTTTTGATTTTTCGTTTTTTTCTACTCATTTGTAATACTTTGTTCCAATTACTCCTACCAATTTTTTATTAAAATTTGTTCTCTTTCTATATATATATTTGACCGTATTTTCTTTCATTTGCTTTATTTGATTTGAAAGTAATGTTATAGGGAACGAATCGTTTCTTCCCGCAAACGATGACTGGTGCTTGTGTAAGTGGTCTACGTGAAGCAGGGAAAATTGCAAATAGCTGGCTAAAGCGAACGTCAAACTAGTTTTTGAAGATTAGTAGGAAATGCGCCTACAGAAAGAATTTAAAGCTGAGGATGGATGAAGGGTTTGGAGGTTTAATGATGATATATGTTTAGTATTTTGATCTTATGATACGAGGTATAGCAAACCACGTTTATGAAGATTATGACATTGAAGATAATGTATTAACTTCCATACATATTTTTTTACGTGATTGAAGTAGTGACCCAAGGTCGGGAGTAAGATAAAAATGACTGTGTCTCTTTTCCAGTATGTTTTTAATGCAGATCAAAATATTGCTGTGAGTTTTGTATTGATATGTTTGGCAACTTGTGAAGTAAATTAATGAATGAGGGATTTGAAAAGATACATAGAGGATTGGGTAGGTTTTCATTTCCCTTTTTCCCACTGATGCAATGTACTATTTAGATACTTTGTTGTTTTATTCTGGGTTTTAGTTTATGTTTCGAAATTTTTCCGTGAATTAGCTTTTCTTTTGATCTCTGCTATGTCTTCATTTTATTTTTCATTTGTGGAAGCAATTCTGCAAGCTTGAATTGAAAATTTTGTTTGGAAGTATATCGAAAAAAAAAAACAAGCGCGTATTTAGGTAAATATCTGCCGTAAGATATTTGAGCATCTAAATGACCTTCAATTTTTGTTATCTGAGAAGATCCTTCTTATTAGGATATTTATAATGCATTAGATATTTTTAATTATTATAGACATAAAGTGGAAAAATGTCATATTGTGCAGGAGCTAGTCTTAAAACCTGGGTTTGTACTCGTAAACTTTCATCTATTAATTTTCTTATATTCCTAGTGCAGAAAACGAGTGTACATTTACTAGTCAATTGTTACATAACAAAGAGAGAATATGTTTCTTTAGAATGAAATTTAACTTCAAGTATCACATTTCTTTAATTTCCGTATATTTTCTTGGCTTATTTCATCAGAAAGATACTTCGGGACTTTCATTTTCTGTGCCTCCTATGTTAATATGATACGATCACATCCTGATCACAATCATTTTAAGCCAATCTTCTCCAACTTTTCACTTTTCTGAGTCATTTCATTTCAAAGTATATACATATATATATATATATATACATATATATATATATATATATATATATATATATATATATATATATATATATATATATATATATATATATATATATAT
>NW_018109537.1:0-2164 GCF_000183805.2 Loa loa | reverse complement strand
CCGAAATTGCATAATTTTTTTTTTGCATAAAAAAAATAATTTCAAAATAAAAAAATCGTAAATTATTTAACTTTTGAGCTACAAAAAAAAAAGAAAAAAATATTTTGAAAAATTTTACAAAAAAAATTTAAATTCATAAAATAACTATGACATAAATTTTTTTTTAGGTTTTAATGTAAATCATTTGGATATAGCACCACGTTATGCAGCAATATTAATGGGTTTCTCAAATGGTATTGGTACATTAGCTGGTTTAACATGTCCATTTGTAACAGAAAAATTAATTGCACGAGGACCACGAGGATGGGAAAAAGTATTTCTACTTGCAAGTCTCATACATTTTACCGGTGTTACATTTTATGCTATTTATGCATCCGGTGAGCTACAGGATTGGGCTGAACCAAAAGATGAGGAAGAACCATGGTTCCATAATAATATCTGTAAAAGTAGTAAGGCTTTTTTTTTTTTTGTCCTTTTCTCATTATCAATAATTACAGTATTAAATATTAAGGAATGGTTAATTATTATATTAAATTCCTATTGGTTAATATTAAATCAAAATTTAAATCCTTCACATGAAATATTATGAAATTTTATAAATTATTCCTCAATTTTTTAATATAAATTGAAATATTATGAAATTTTATAAATTATTTCTCAATTATTCCCTAATTATTAATTCACATATATAAGTTATTTTCAAATTATATAAGATATTTCTCAATACGCATATTAATTTATATTGATTAAATATAATAAAAAAAAAATTATCATATTATCATTATCATCTAAATTGTATCAATATTTCCATAGTTTAATTTTAGATACAAATCCTGGTAACGATTATGGAACTGTAAATCCAGAACAACAACAAAATGATCCAATTCCAGATTTTAATATGATCTGGAATGGTAGCATTATTTTTGCTTCATTTTATGAAAATTCCGTTACATTTTATCATTCAATAAAGCATCAATTATCAAATCTATTCAAATTAATTTTTCGTTGCCAATTTTTTCCTTTTTTTTTTTTTTTTTTCTTGCAGATTCAGCATCGACAATAAATCCAAATGATATGAGCGGTAGCTACAAACCAGCAGGAGATGAATTGAATTACAATCATTCAAAACGATACAATACGAACAATAACTATGATGATGGATGGTGACGAAGAATTTATCAGATCTATTGTTATTTTATTAAAACAACCACGATGACAAATCATTCCTATTCAAAAAATACAATTTACTTTCCAGAAAATTTTGCCGAAAATTGTAAAACGTATGGCATAGGAATAAAATATTAAAATTTTATCACATACTTCTTACGATTGCAATTACTTGTTCAGCTTTTTCTTTTTCTTTTTTTTTAATCAAAATAAATTAACCTTATATTTCAATCACAAACCTTATGCCATCGCTTATTTATCATCCTGAGATGGTAATTATTACACGGTAATAGTATGCACAGATTCATATCCGTATTGGCAGTAATATACCCAGTAAAAATTTGGGTTATGTTACGGGGGGAAAAAAAAAAAAGAGAAATTTGCTCGATATTTACTTTCCCGAATACAAACTTGACATAGGAAAACACTGAAAAAGCAAGAATAGGGGTAAAAAAAAAAAGAAATGCATAATAAGCGTTATTTATTGAATATCACAAAATCTAACTCTGCATTCAGTTTTTTAACTTTAGCATGAGTTACCAATCAATTATTCAAGTAACCAATCAATCATTATCATGCAGCATAGATGCATGACTTTTGCACAACAGGGTACATTACGTGTTCTGGCACGGATACATAATATTGCTGCATTATGGATATACTTTTAACTTTTGCATATCCCAAATTTAAAAAGCAAGAAAAAAAAAAGAAAGGAACATACATTTCTTTGTCTGATAGGTTATGGTAAAAGTATATAACTTTTGCAGCACGGATATATGACGTGTTGCAGTATAGTCTTCTTTTTTTTGTTTTGTTTTTTGTTTTTTAAATTATTTCTTATGAAAGATGGCCGATATGACAAATTTCCCATGCACGGAGGAGAAAAAAAGAATCATTAAGATTAGATTAAATGTCCTATTCGAAATGCTATCATCATCATCATCATCATCATCATCATCATCATCATCATCATCATCATCATTATCATCATCATCAT
>NW_018109536.1:0-2165 GCF_000183805.2 Loa loa | reverse complement strand
TTCACTATCCAAAACTAAATATTTTTACGATTAAATGTAATTGCTTAGTGGCAAGCTAAATAAACAATTAAAATTGCAGCTATAAAAACTAATGTTAAATCGTAAAAAAAAAATCAGCAAATCAAAAACTGAATTGATTGATTAAATAGGAATATTTAAATGAAATTCTGTTTGTTACAACCTAAATTTTTTGATTGAATTAAAAAATGATTTGAATTTTTTCTTTTAAAATACCAATGATCACATTTTGTAATTAGATAATAAAGTGGAATTATAACTAAAATTTGGAAGAAAAAAAAACAATACTATTTTGATGGAATATTTCAGCTCAAACTTGTTCCAAACTTGAACTATCAGACTAAATTAAAATGAATGACAAAATGGAATGATAATTTAGTTTCTTATCTCACTATTCACATTTAAAAATTGCCGTAGAGTGAAATATTTGTAACAATTAATAAATGTTTTTATGCGAATAAATGATAAAATGGAATTATAATTTACAATAAATAACAATTGTGGAGCAGATATGATAGTCAGGCAAAAATTAATTAAATAAATGTTAAACAGAAATGTGAAAGTAGTTCTAATTAACATTTCATAAAATTTACATTTAACTTTTATAATCTTTTTTTTTGATTTTAAGATATTAAAGAAACTATTTTTTCGTTCGAAAAAGCAACTATCCATAGATATTCACGACATATTTAATACATAACACATTCACAAACACATATATCCTACAATCAATTAGTTACGCATTAATTACTCAAGTGATAAATAGAACTAATGATGGTAGGATCATAAGTGATACAAACTGAAGTAAACATACGTGGTTGGTCAAGTAAGAAATTTGTAAAACTATGTAATCACAGCTCTGTAATTATTTGATGAAAAGAAAAAGGAACAGAAACTTAGTATCGAATCAGTCTCCTATTGCTTTTTATCCAGTGAATTTTGTTATGAAGTTCTGGAGGCAAGTTCTATAAATAAATGATTTTAAAACTGATTTTTTTCGCGATTTTATCGAAAAAACTTAAATAAAAATAACCGTAAACTGTGATGATTATGAAGAATTCAATAAATTTGAATAATTCGAGTAAAACCATAATGATAACTTAATAAGTGAACAATTACACCAATTTCAGTCGTCGAGTTTTTTCTTGTGCTTTTTCTTTATTAATTGAAATCTTTCAAGTTTCTTTTGTTCTATCATTTACTTAACATTATCTGGCATAAACAACAACAACAAAGATATAACTATGTCAATAAGTTATCTATAACAATAAAGAATATATAATGTATATGATCATTAATGTTTTTTCAACTAATTACCGCCTCATTATTAATTACACTGCATATCTAAGACATGCTTTTCATCATATTGTGGTGATCAGTAGGTACCGCAATATAATAGCAATCACGTGAAGAGTATGAAAGATATGAAAAGCGTCAAAGTACGGCAATGTAAACAACGACAAATTAAAATTTTTTAATTGGATTCATCTATCTTAGGCGACAAGATAAGGTGCTCGAAGAGCGATAGTTAAAGATGTGATAACAATTATTGCCGAAAATAGAATTAGACCGATCCGATCAACAACTATAGCTGCAAATCGCCATTCGTTTGCAATTCGTTTCTCCTCGATTATATCATCGGTTCTTTCACGAATATCCTTAATTTGGAATAATTTTGCAACATATGACAAGAATGAATTAAATCATTGTGGAAAATTTCAGAAAATTGAATAGATAATATAATATAAAACAAAGAAGAATAGAGAATGAAAAATTGATTTCACTCACTGAACAGTTTAGTGAATTTGAAGAAATTAGTCTAATTAATTAATTTTAAATGAACCCTATTCGGTTGTGTGTGATTACTAGTAAGTTTATCTTGAGAAGACAAAAATTAACACGAGTTAACAAGATTATTTTTAAGGGAAATAATTGCAATTCCAGATCCCGATCACAACGAATTTTCAAAGGGTTACTAGTACCTTCTTGTAATGGTTACATCACGTTGATTCCTACAATGCATGGACACGTAGCTTTTGAATATCTAAGGGTATCACAGATTTATTATGCTAATGAGGGGAGAGAGAGAGAGGAGGGGGAGAGGGAGAGAGAGAGAGAGAGAGGAGGGACGGCCGTACGGTACGTTA
>NW_018109535.1:0-2166 GCF_000183805.2 Loa loa | reverse complement strand
ACAGGAAACTATGTTGCCTCTTTGATGTCTAGCTCAAAGTGATAGGGACAAGGAAACAACTGAGAGAGTTTCTCAAAGAAAGAGTTTCTTCAAGTAGCTTATCTGCCGCAGCTTTCATTAATCAGTGGTGACCTTAAAGGCTGGAGGAAGTTCTGGAGCAGTTTCAATGCTGCAGCACACTCTCAAAAAATTCTAGACATTCAAAAGTTGAAAATTCTAAACATCCAAAAATTGAACTCTGCTTAAACGAAAACGTCTTACAAGCAGTAGTAGACTGTGACAGAGCAACGGGAAATTATAGGGTTGGAAGAAAAATATTATTAAACAAAAAATGGGGAAAGATTTGGAGAGCCGCCTCTATTACGAGCTAAGTTCCATAAAACGAAATGACAGGGAGTAGAAGTCAACTGTTGAGATAATCGAAAAAAATGCTTGGACAGCTAGAAACAGTAGGTGAAAACCTAGAGCATACTAGCGTTGAAACCGCTATAAAAACTAAAGTGCCTGGATGAATATCGGATAAAATATGCCAACAAAAAGCGGGTAACGAAGTATGGCGGTTATAAAACTCATGCAATTCCTCAGAAGAATTAGTTAATAGAAAAGAACAAATGATAAGAAGCCAACCCTCCATTACTTCTAGAAAAAAACTTCTGTATTGGCAACGGCTACTCAACCAAACCGAGGATTACTTAACACACGAAAGGAAACTTCAACTTTAGCTGCAATCAACCAGTCTAAATCAAAGTTAATCACAATCTCGAAGAGAAATTTAACAGATAAAAGGAGAAGACAACATATATTTTTCAAGAAGGATCACCAGGACAGCGAATGTTACATTTACATCATCCTCAAACAACGAGTTGATCGTTTAAAGAAAATCCATGTTTGAACTACTGCAGAATGGGGCAGACCGAAGTCGACTGTAATAAAGTGGCATGTCGTTTCTGTTGTAAAAAAATAAAAAAACTCATTACAATGCCTCATCTACTACAATGTCAAGCAATAAGATTTTCCAGCTAAAGGAAAGAAGGCTACAACTGTCAGAAAAAATGTAAGCAAGTTTCCTTTCCAATATTCCGATTGAATAAGTTTACTTGATGTATTGATTATATTTGTATAATGTGTAGCGAGTGGTAATACCTAAATCTTTTTTTATCCCGCGGTCCAAAACACCATGTTTACAATAATGGACAAATCCCCACTGCACTTTGTAAACTTTCCTCATCATGTCACTGCCTAAACTGTCATGCTTACTTGATGGACGAAGTGCCCATTGTGACGGTCAAGTCAACAACACCCATCCATAAAACGATCTATTCGCACGTACTGCAACACGTCACAATACAAGTCCATGGAACCATCTACGTCAAAAGCTATTCAACACCAACACATACACCAAAATGCTACATATACAACGCCATACAAATTATGGAAGCAAAAGATTGGAATGCATGCCACTCTGGAATGGAATCATTAACAACCTATTCTCAGGTACAACAATCCCAGAACTTCAAGCACAACACACTAAACGTACCGGATCTCCACTAACACCTATCACAGTACCAATGCTAATACCACGCACTATCAATCCGCATGCTGACCAGTAACGTATGCTATCACAGTACAATATACGCAGTGTATGCAGCAACCCAAACTCATATCACATCTTTGTCCAGGACAGCTCAAAGGTGCTTGAAAGCAAACAAACCTGTAAAACTCAATCTACTCCTCACTCACACGATGGTTCTTGTAATTCGTAGAAATAGAACCCGCAACCGCTCAATATGAAGAGCTGTTCACATCTATTGCAAATTCAAATTCTAACATGAAGAACAACATATTGGCGGTTGCGGACTCTAAATGTGAACACGAACACCAACTTTACTCATCAACAGAAACAAATGAGGTTACAATATATGAATCAGTAAACAAATGTTGACAAATTTCAGAACCGATAAAAACAGGCATGCGCAAGCACATTTATCTTCTACAATTCTTCAGGGATCATTCAATAACACTGCTAATACTGATTTTTACAACTGCGCACTATTTCACATTACCCTATGCTTTTCCCAGTCATGGAGATAAAAAATTTCCAAGTTTTTGAAGTGCTAAATTGATATGCTATATAATGAACAAACAAAGACAAAGCTGATATAAGAA
>NW_018109534.1:0-2166 GCF_000183805.2 Loa loa | reverse complement strand
TAACGTAACTAACTAACTAACTAACTAACTACTACTATATATATATATATATATATATATATATATATATATATATATATATATATATATATATATATATATATATATATATATATATATATATATATATATATATATATATATATATATATATATATATATATATATATATATATATATATATATATATATATATATATTTATAGAATTTTCCTAATCACATTATATGCAAAATTTACGCGTTTATAAGATTCCAAATCATTAGCGCTGTGACAATCAGCTTGAATACCATCGGCCATTTTATGTAACGTATATATATGATCAAAAATGATATCTACAAATTCTGGAGATGGAAAAACCATTGTCAGACGTGCAATACATTCTGCAACTGCTTCTCGAACCGGACCTACTGCTGTCCTAAAGTAAGCATACGTACGGGAAAAATATGGAATTTAGAATTTTCGGAAATTCAGATAAAGAAATGAACTTGGACATGGTAAATGAAGGACGACTACAGAGTTTAAAAAAAGATTTAGTGTCAGATTTCAACTGCCTGTGATTCGAGAAAATTTAGCCAAAAGTGAGCAAACTACCGACCTTCCGGAAGAAAAATCAATGAATTTGTCGAGCGCAATAGCCTGGAGAAGCCTAGTTGCTAGAACGTCCACCAATGACGGAGAAAGCCTTAAAATCCAATCCTGCTTAGATTAGAGTAATCAATTGAAATTTTCCGAAAAAGAGATTCCCAATTAAATCCTTACATGATTTCATTAAATGAAATTTTTTTACGACTCGAAATCACTATCTAAATACTCCAACACACCGTGATGGGGCAACTGTTAAGATACAAGCGATTGCCAAAGCAGCTCCATGTCGAATTTCCCATTTCACATCAACTACATCACGCATCAACTGGATACAGACTGAATATACTGCCGCATCTAGCTCTTCTAAGCTGTCATCACAGCTAATGGTATCGGCAGTTACAAGATCTAACTGAAAATTTAACATCTATGAAAGAATGGCTCATTGGAATTCTACAGAAACAGTACCATAAATATCGACATTAGCAAGGACTATGTGCGATGCCGCCCAGCATTTGAAGAATGATGGAGAATTTTCGTTTTTACAGCATGAGGTGTTTAAATTCATCTCACGAAATGTAAACACGGACTAGAACGACTTTGTATTTGCAATCAAACTTGGTGCATGCAAGAAAAGGTAAATCAGTAAAAAGGAAGGTATACTGCAAATTAAATGCAAATATAAGGAACCAGAGTTCTAGAAAATAAATAACGCCAGCAAAATGCATTCACTGTAATCAAAACCAGTCTATTAAAACTAAATTTATGCCAACAAATCAAAGATCTCAACGATATTTCAAATTTTTCTACTGTGATATTATTTTATTGATTTAAGAAAAACCAACAAACCTTTTTCTCCGGAATAGTCTCTTTGATATTTCCAGACGAACTGAAATCATCCTCCGAAAGGAATGTTCCAGATGAGATACCAACGACAGATTGGAAATCAAGCTGTTCATCAACCAATTTCCGTTGTTCACCAAAACTACAGACACCCATTCGTGTCACCAATTCCGCTTCGCAGCTAAAACTTGGTAATTCACAAATCAAAGTATTTCATTTTTCACATCGTCAATTTTCCATCATCAAAACAACTTTAGATTACAACCATTAATTTACCTGAGTAACGGATGATAAGTGCGTACAGCATCCCTCAGATTCAGTCGAGAAACATTGTCGATTCGTGGTAAAACAACCTGACTTTTGGAGGGCATAGCTTTAAGAATAGCTCGGAACGCCTCAACTGCTGCCTCTCGTGTGTCCCATGCACTCGCTTGGAAATTATTCCTTTAAAAAAAAATAAATAAATAAGTAAATTACTTTATACGCAATACGATACACAAGTCATTTTCTACATACCTTCGTAACGAACGATCATCATGACTAAGCCACCCCAACAGATTACCCGCTACAGCAAACGAAATGATTCTTTTAAAACCGTTTCTGATGTGTCATTGCCAAACGTATGACGTTTGACAAACTGCCAAAGAAAGGAATATCACACTCAACGACCGAACAATCTATTGACCCTAGTTAAGAAGGTTTTCCATGCAAAAGTCCACGATATTACACTCAGATATTA
>NW_018109533.1:0-2168 GCF_000183805.2 Loa loa | reverse complement strand
ATTGGCATTGGAATTGGGAAAAAAAAATAAAGGGAAGAGAAAGAGAGGAAATGAAAAGATAGTGAAATATGGATGAAATGATGTTTTGCTTCATTCGCTCTTTTTGTATGTGAAGAAAAAATAGATGATAAAAACTAATTTGATAATACTTCACATTCATTTTCTGTAGTGTAAGAGGAATAAAGAATGTTATAAAGAATTTTTTTNTTTTTTTAGAAAAAAGGAAAACGAATGACAATAAGAGGGAAAGGATGAAATTGAATTTTGGATGTAAAATTGAAAACAACTCTTTTTTTCGTTTTGTTTTTTGCTTCATTCCCACATAGACAAACAAACGATTAAACAGATACATTTAATTATTCGTTTCTAAATTTAATTTCTATTTTAAGCCGTTTATTTCCATTCATTTGTTTATAAAAGTCAAGTAAAGGTGTGATATAAGTTATTATCGTTGTTTGTTGTTGTCATTGACATATGTCATCCATATCAATTTGAATAATTAAAGAAAGCCAATAAATCAGCTCATATCCTATGTGTGTGATTTTCAGATTGTTGAATATTTTTTAATATTAATATTGACTAATAATTATAATAATGATTATCAGCTTGTAATTAGCTTATTTTAATCCTATAGTTATAATAACAATTAACTAAACTTGTTGTCAACATTTTCCATCATGTTTTTCCTATTCTTAACCTACTATTAATTAATTATCAGAATATAAATTTGATTTTTTAAATAAGTAGTTATTTTCGAAATTGTAAACAATAATCTGCATAACGATGAAGCAAACAATAATTTGTACCATTTCTTAATGAACATTGAATTGTACTAATTAAATATTTGATTTAAATTGTTTCCTTCAATATACAAACTTTTTTTTACCTTGTTAAAAAAGTTTTTTTTTTTTTTTGAATAAGAATGAAGGAAAAATTATAAACGATTTTATCTAAACTAATGTCATTTTTCGGTCGTACTAATCCTTACTAATGATTTATATCATTCCTGATAAGAATTAATTATCATAAAATACAGCTGATATGATATGTTTTCATTTTAATCAACAATTTTTCCTTCGTTAACTTATCATTAATTGTAATGTTTTCATAGATCTTTTAAGATTTTCCACTTCATTAACTTATCTTTTCAATTTGTTCCCTTTCATTTCATCATATCAAACTTATCTTAAATAATTAATTATCATAAAGTACAGGTGATTAGATGAAATATATTTCCATTCAACTAATAATTCATACATCTTGTATCAGGTTATTTCAGAAATAGAATTGAAATTTTTAAAATAATTGTTCACATCGATGATAGAAATATATGAAGGATATTTCGATCAATTATAAAATGATCTGATTACATGTAATTAATAATTTAGTTAATTAACCGTTGCTTCGATCAGTGGCTACTAATTAAATTGCAACAAAATGCTTGTTAAGCTATGCAATACAATAATATTTTAATTAAAAGCATACTATTCTAATTAATCAGCAAATTTTTTCCCCATCAATTAAATAAAATAATCGTCAATGAAAAAAAAAAAAAAAATCACTTCAATAGATCAAGATTAATTATGAAATATGTTAATTAATTGATTAGTACTTACTTCAAGTAAATCCAAATCCAATTTATCATTTCAATTATTCGTGCAATATTTTCAACAATTTAAACGATACATTGAACTAATAATGTTAACATTCGTAATTAATTAGTTTAATGGTTCCTAAACCATCGTTTGAACCACGAATTATACAGGTATGATCCATCGAGAGTAAAATAGGAAACAGGTAAGGGCTGTTTTCTTTTTATAATATTACTGTAAAATAATGCATCCAAAAAATTTTGGTTGAAACGTTTATTTTCAAATTAATAAAATTTATTATTTCTAAACTCTATGATTATTGTTATTAAAAAAAAATAATCTTTGGTCAGGAAAAATTATTAATAACGATTGTTTTCTGATAAATTATTGATTAATTAATACTTAAAAAAAGAAAAAACTGATTTATAAATTATATTAAATTTTTTTTTAAAAAAAAGAAACGAAAAACTCTTTTCTTTCTTTTTTTTTAAAATTTAATAGTTTCGTATAATGTCTAGAAAATGAGGAATGATATAATTAATCCTTTGGGATTATATTCATATTCCTTCGTTCGTT
>NW_018109532.1:0-2170 GCF_000183805.2 Loa loa | reverse complement strand
GAATTCAATTCTTCTATTTTTATTTTCCTAATTTTAACAGTTCATTTGTTGATAGCATATCTGAATACTCTTACTGTTTCAATTAATTTCATTATCATTTTTATTTTTATTTCTATTAAAACTATTTCCTTTTCGTGCTGCTTAACTTTCTTATAGTTTTTTATTAAAATTTGCTTCACAAATCAGATACTATTTTGTGTGGTTATGGTTAATAATATTATAATTTTGATGGCATAATTTCTTTTTTTTTTTATGCTTATGAAGATTTGTTAATGATGCATTCAAAGTTTATAATTTAATTAATTCTATTCGTTTTATATGAATGATAGTGATTTGCAATTTTTATGTAAATCATTTCTTGACAGACTTTGAAAAATTTTCGGAAGTTTCTGTCAACTGGCACTTGATTTATATATCATTAATTGATTGCAAATGACAATATCATTGAACCGATAATTTATCAGAGCTAGCATCCACTTTTTTAATTGTCTTAGGAAGTTTTGATATTCCAGTTTGATAGATGTTTTCTTGTACATATTTAAGTGAAAATTAGTACTGCTATTCTGAATTCGTTTATTTTCGAATTTCCTTCTTAGCATTGAATTTTATCAATTTTTGCAACTGTTTTGTAAACTTTTAGATTTTTTCAATTTTTTGCATTCCTGAACTTCCTTTTCACCTTTGTGCGTTTTGAATTTCTTTTTAAATCTTTGGATTTTTTCACTATTTTTCAAAATTTTCAATTTTCTGGACTAATTTTTTGTTTCAGTTTGCTAATTTCAATCATCACATTTTTCGTTTGAATTACCTGTTGTTACCGAGAATGCTCTGGGTTTGGAATTATTTTTTAAATTTCTGGATTTTCGAATTTTTCCATTAGACATAAACTTCCTTTTTAAAATTTCAATTTTTTTTCCAAATTCTAAAAAATTTTACAATTGGTTTTTATACTTTTTGAAAATATGATTTTTTGTTTCAATCGACAAATTTTAAATTACAATATTTTTTGAATTTTTGAAAACTTTTTGTCCCTCAATTTCGTCAGAAATATTTTGAATTATATTTTAAGTTGCTCGAATTCGTAAAATTTTGAAGTTTCTGAATTTTTGCGTCAATTTCTGCCATTTCTAAATTTTTCAATTTTTTTTTTTGCAATTTTTAGTTTTCTGAATTCTTGAATCACTTCGAAATTTTCAACCACTGAATTTCACAAATAAGATTGTATGTTCGACATGAAATCATATTATCATCGGGTACAACATTTCATATGATAATTCATCGTTTGATGATAATTTTGGTATGAAATAGCTTCAAGAATAATAAAATATAAAAGAGTATGCCGTGAAATATTTCATTGTAATGTTTTTTTTGGGAATTTATAATTTCGTGATAGATAAATTAGGTTAAAAGCAAGGAAAAATGAAACATCTCCTACGCAAATAGCTTAAATAAAGGTTAAGGGTCAAAATCTTTCCATCTGTGATGAAAAAAAGTAAGTATGGTCAAATCTGTTGCAATTTTTTTTCGTTTTTTTTCTCTCTTACCTCAGAATCTTCAAATCTAGTCATAGCTGATAATTTTCTTCTCATCAATTAAGCATTCTTTTTTTTCACTCCAATTCCAAAATTTTAACAATAAACAAAAGATGAAAACAATGAAAAATCATATGAAAGACGGAATATTTATCAATTTATTCATACTTTTAATACAAATTTTACCATCAAATTTTGAGGAAATTTGCGGATTAATTTTTAATTTTCAAAAATCCCATTTTATTCTATAAATGTAAGTGATGAATGATTTCGTTTCGCTTCAATAAATTGTTGAAAGTTGAAACGAAAGAAAGGCAATAGAGAAAGAAAAAAGGAAATGTTATAATTTTAATGGCATGATAATAAGTAGAGACAAATCAATTTCAATCATAAATCGATGATGATCCGTTCATATCAATTATTGTCTGTATTATATTATCCTTTCCTTTAAGAATACTTTGTGATAATTTAATTTATTTTATGGAAAATCTTTTGCTCTGATTTGAAATGAGAAAAATAATTTAAAATTTTAATTGAAAATTTTCATTGATTATTTGCAAAATCTTTATATTACACACATACATATATATATATATATATATATATATATATATATATATATATATATATATATATAT
>NW_018109531.1:0-2171 GCF_000183805.2 Loa loa | reverse complement strand
CATAGATTTTGAAAAGCGAACATTAATCTATTAAATTTATGCTAAAGCAAAAAGAGGGAGCATTTATCTTGTAAAGAAAAGCAAATATTCTACATAATGCCTTATTCGGTGTCAGAATTTTGCAGAGACTAGGACGGCTAGGATTTTACAGAAACTAGGACGGCTTCTATTTTTTTTCATAAACGAAGTTTACGTTTCTTTTAGTTGCTTCATTCTAAAGCCTGCATTATTTACTGCTGTGATCTACCTAGCATAAAATTCATTTCTGCATTTTCGATATTTTGGTTAAAATATTTATTGTGTCCAACTCTTTTTCAATTCACTTTTAGTATTTATTTTCAAAATGATTTCGATGCCAGTTATACATGGTCTTGTTTTTCCATTCGATTTTCAGCGATGTTATCAATACCAAATGTTGAGGTGGAACCGATTGAAGATGTTTTCTTCGTAGAACCACCACTGGAACGGATTGGTGATGCTATCGATCTCGTCCAACGGTAACTTATAATGCATATTTTTGAAGTGCTTGCTTTAGAGTCTCTGTGTTCTGAGCTGATACTAGTTTATAACGAAAATTTTATAGATTCAATGAAGAGGCTCGCCCATGGTCTCAGAAGCGACGAAGCCGTCGTGGGGAACCATTGCGGCAGAATGATTCAAGGCCGGTGAATAATTCAAGTGCACGAATATCCAACGGTAACTCCTTTGAAGGTTGATATGTCACGTGCTTGATTAAGCTTATTAACGGATAGGAATGTTTACTAATATGTAGTTGCTTTCAGATGTTTCCTCAGCTGCAACGAATACTACTACTCATGAAGGTAATCAACTGAACGGACAGCCATCGCCAACAGAAACAAGGTTGTTTTTTTAATATCTATCAAAACTTACTTTCAGCGACACACATTAACGTTTATTTGGTACATATTTTAACGAAAAGTAACTTCGACACAACATAGTGGTTAGACTGATAAATCCTTCTGTTTACTAAAGGAAAATGTCTAATGTCGGAATTTTTTGTAATGCTGCTTGCTATTAAGCAGTAGACTCGCTTACACCTAATAAATCCATCTGTTGAACTTCCCCGACTTCAATTTTTAGGAAAATATTTAATAGAACATACATTTGATGACGGGTCATTACAAAGTAGATTAATCACCCAGTTGATATTTTATTATAACTTACTTTCGTTTTTTTTTCTCTGCAAATTTGTATGGTACCACAAATTTCTGTTAAGTCACATCTACTAAATCTTATCTATTAAATCTCTTCCATGGAATACTCTGATTCGCATAACTTTTTACTAACAGCATGACACCGTTTTCAGGTCAAATGAGGGCTATTGCGGTTTCGAGCGAGAAATGCCACCCTCATTAACATCTTCCACAGCATCTTCTTGGGCAGAGCGTAAAAGTGCTCCTATTAGTTAGCTATGTTCTGTTGATCTGTGCATAATAATTTCGCATTTTGTATTTTGAGAAATTTTCTTATCAAAATTTGATTTGTTGTGTAAGTTTTTAAATATGAATTCACTGTTGCGTTTTTTCCTTTTGGATTGCATATCAGTTTACTGTATTCATAGATGCAAGCCACTAGGGTTTCTTTTTGTGTATGTGTGGGTGCCTGTTCATATTTGGGGAAGTTTTAGTTGGAAGTCCCTTTTAATTTCTTCACACTTTAATCCTTCATTTCACACCTACAATCTATAAAAATTAACACAGCAGATCCATTGAAAGATCGTTTTGCGAAAGTTTTTGTTCATTATTAACGAATTTTTTTTGCTCGCTTGTTATATAACTTTCTTTATATAGTCACATGTTTTCAATAAGAAACCGATGTGATGGTCATTCTTACGGGAAGTGTTACTGCTTGCAGAAAAATTAATACCTTGCGGCTTGCATTTAGAAGGGATAAAACATGTTCAAAAATCCAGCATACTATGCAAGTCGGCCTCATAAAAGGGAAACAGAAGAGCTGGCCACTCGTCATTCTTCTATCTATCTGAAAAGAAGTTTGGAAAAATCTCGCGATCACACTGCATGATGATTGAAGCAGGATATTTATGTTTCTTAAAACTGGCAATTTGCGCAATTTCGAAAGGTTGGTCGGAAATAAATTTTTAAGAACTGTAAGTGAGACTTTGTCACTTTGACGAGTCTCGGAGATCATTC
>NW_018109530.1:0-2171 GCF_000183805.2 Loa loa | reverse complement strand
CGGATCCCCATAATCGAATTTCTGTAATCCAGCACACGACTGGCATCGAAATTACACTCTGTCCCAGTTGTGGATGGAGACATAACCTACTTGAATGACCGGTAATGCCATATTGCAAAGGAAGAATAATATCGACGAAGAGTTATCCAAATTAACGTTGACGCGTTCAAAAACCAAGGGATGTTTTGTGACATTGGAAAACTTTCATTAAATTTAATAAATTTTTTTCCACAAAAATTGAAATCAATCCGAATTGGTTGAACCAACTCACAGCAATGCAATAATATCGAAGACGCTAAGTGGGAATTAAATTTTATGTTGGGACATATATGTTTGCATATTTCATATATCAGAGCAGAAACATTAAGCCAGTTATGCCAGTTTCAACTATTTCATTTCTTGAATTTTGAATATTAATAATTTGCTATGTTTAAATTTGCATAACCAATCAATTAGCAAATTAATATGAGTACGAATACATAAATGGTTGTCAGTTTGATTGAAATAATACTTATTTACTCAAAAACTGGTGATTTAAAAGTATTAATCATATATGAATTCGTAAAAATTTTATTTTAATGATTTTCTTTCTTTTTCCTCTTTTTTAATAGATATTCGAATAAAAAGATCGTAGAAGCAGTAAGAAGAAATATAATTTAAATTAACACAAATTTATGAAAAATCGAAATGAACAGTTAAATTAATTTTTCAATTCTGGCTTGTTTTTCATCTGGCGAGTATATGAGACCATTATATAAACGATAAAAACATTCATGACAATACGGTTTTCGTTCATGTTCTCGATATGTTCCACGTAGATTTAATGCCTGAAATTAATTAATTTCATCTTTCCTTTTTCTTTTCTTTTTGAAAATCAGTTACGACATATTTGCTTTTTTTTGCTATTATTTCGTCGATTATCGATATTTCAAGTTTTTAGAGATTATTTAATTGAAAAAAAAGAATTTGCAATTCCGGAAAAGCAACAAGCAAGAAATTTCAGCAAAAATTAATTTAAAATAATAAAATTAATTTTTAAATATTGATAAAATCTGAAATTTCTTGAATTGAAAAAATTTTGATTGCTCCCTTATGTTTTGCAAATTTTGACAAATACAATAAAAATTAGTGTGTAAGAAAAAAACAATTCAACTAACAAATATGATGACGTCAGATTAATTAATAACACTCAAGGAAAGCTCTTTATAGCATAAAAAGTAAACAATTGAATATTAAAAATTTTTTGGTATTGCATTCATAATAGAAAATACATGTGTTTACTAAGATTAATTTGATAAATTTTATGCAAAAGATTAATTACAAAGTTAACCTTTTGACAATAAGTGCACATGAAATGATAGGGATGGAACTTTTGCGCATAATATGAATTGGGTGCTAATGCTGTTACAATTGGACCTTCGATACTTTCCGAACAAAATGCGCAAATTGCTGGTGAACTAGTTGGTGAACTCTGCAAAATAATCCATCTCTCCCTTTATTTTCCTTTTCAAAAACAAATTCAACTTTTATCGAAAGAAAAATAAAAATTTCAGAAAAATTGTTATGGAAACAAAAAGCATTTCTTCTTTTTTTTTTTCCAATTTGTTTATTAATTCATCTTTCTTCACCTCAATATTAATCATTCGTCGTGGAGTTTCCGATCGAGCACGCTTTTTTATACTATTCCTGTAATTAGAAACGAATTTCGTCAAAGCAATAACTAATTGTTATTTCGATTTGGTCTCTTGTTTATTAAAAATTGATAAGGTTTATCAAATTAAATTCAACGAATTTTTAATTTTCCAAATTATAACTTACATTTGTGATTCGGAAATGTCAACACCATAATCTCGCGAAACTCTTTCCAAAGTGAAACTATTTTCTGTTGCTGAAATATATAGGATGATATTTCCGGTAAGTAATAATTAAATTTAGCAATAATGAAATGAACAAAACTAATTTAAATAAATTTTATCGAAGAGTAAGCGAATAAATACATTAAGTAAGTGAATAAGTAATCTATTGATTACAAACAACTAAGTAATTAAACAAATTTTCAAACAAACCATGATGTTGTTTTGGTGATGGGATAGGTATTTCCTCATCTGGCCCAGGTGTAATACGTAAATTATATCCAGTGATTACTTCCTACAAATTAATAATTTAATTGG